>NW_027287697.1:300000-577425 GCF_047511675.1 Marmota flaviventris
ATGCTCAGGCTCAAGGCTGTTCCTTGCAGAGATAGTTATGGGTCCTGTTGGGAGCAGTTGCCAGCCAGTTGGCTGGCTAAATAAAGACTATCCAATTCAGACAAAATGGATTAGTACATTTTCTGAGTGGTCTGCCCCATAACATCAGAACTCATTAGTTGTTTGTAATATAGAAGCAATAAAAGCTTGAAATGACTATTTTTTCTGACTTCTAGAATGACAGACTATGACTATCTGTGATTTGCCTTTTTCTTTCATATTTCACTCTCTATGTTTGTTTTCTTTTGTATTTTGTTTACTCCTTTCTTGGAATAATTGTTTTGAATATCTGAGACCAAATCTCCACATAGGCTCTACTTTTCACAGGATCAATGCAAACTCACAGCATAAGAGTGTATGGACTAAGAGTGCAACATAGACTAGGGAGAAATGCACAGGACCAGTTGATAGGTCTGCAGACGAGAGAAGGGCATTTTTCATTTGAAATTCAAGGTCTGGTATCTGCAATAACCTGGATGGAGATTGGATGATGGGAGATAATTGAGATATATCATGGTAATAGAGAATCAGAGAACCCCTGCATTATTTCACAAATTAACGAAGGAGATAAAGGATAGATTGATATATCCCATTTAACCCTCTTTGGCACAGAGACTGAAGCTCTTCAAACAAGGGATGTGATGCAAACCAGATCAGTCTACACATGTAGCTGGTGAAGTAGGTGTTCACCCTTACAAGACTTTCAATCCCACCAATGAACAAAATAACTAAGTTATTTTGAGAGTGAAGTATGTTCTGAAACAAAGTTCCAACAATGGAGATGGCCAGGGAATGAGGAAGTAGAGGCAAACATACAGACTTCCCTAATGAGGTTAGACAAGAGTCACAGACAGAAAACAGCAAAACATTTGTGTTGCACAAATACCCTCACAGTTGGGAGATTGTAAAATCGAAATTAAGAAAATAATTCCTGTATTTCAAAAACCTCAGCAGAAAGAAAGCTGAAACTCTGATAGATATTAATTCCTTGGTATTAACGATTCATAGATTCTCTCCACAATGAGTTTTGTCAGAGTTCTATATGATCTTATATATTTTTTCATTAATTATTAATCTCTTAGCATGTCTTTTCTTCCCTTCCATCTCCATTCACATTTCTCGTTCTTACAACACCCTGTTCTCGTTTTATTCCTCTTATTATTTTGGAGCCCATATTCAAATTAATTCAGTATACTATATTCAATGTGTACTATTTTCAACCTTTTCTACATTATTTCTCACAACATTTGTCCTTGGCTAATAGAGTTGTAGAGATAATTAGTAATAACATTCATAGCATATATTAATAGATGGTTTATTCTTAAATTACAACTATATCTGGAGATTATTCTTTTCTTTTAAAGAAATACCGGAGGTTTAAATTACCATTTTGTGTGCACAGATCAGATTATTGAGGCTACAATAAAACACTAGCCTAAGATATATCATAAAGAGATAAAGGAAACTCACAAAATACTGGAACAAAATGCATCTCAGTAGATGTACATATTAGGACCTCAGAATGTATAAACAGGCCAAGATGCCTCAAAAAATTTACAACCCAAAAATTAAGTCAATAGATATTGACATGGATAAAATTCCAGTTAAACAAGGAAAAAGTTTGATTACTAAAATGACCAAAGAATTAAAAGATGGCAGGAGATGAAAAATATATCTTGATAGAAACACTGAATAAATGTTTTCATCTACAATTAAAAGACAGATTGCCACAATGAATTAAATATACATGAAAAAGCCATTTTATTTGCAAGAGATTCATTTCAAAGGCAAAGATATACACAGGACAAAAATGTTCCGTGCTAATGGAACCTAAAAGTAATCAGGCATAATGACTGTGATATACACCCAATCAGATATCAACTCAAAATTAAGCAGAAAACACAAAAATGGTCATTTCTTACTGGCAAATGAAACAATATGAAAATCTACAATTGTTGTAAATATTTGTTCCCCAAATTTTGGTGCACTAACTACATATGAAACAAACACCATTCATTAAGACTAAGACCAATTGAAATACAAAAATATTGGGTGATTTCAACATTCATCTTTCATCAATATATCCATCATCCAGATATAAATTCAGCAAATAATTGGCAGTCTTAAATATTTTATAAACCAAATGAACAAACAAATGATCTGTATTATATTTCATCCAATGAATGATATTAATCTCTTCTTAGCTGATCATAGAACTTTTTCCAAAGTTGAGAGTATATTAGGTCACAAAGAAAGTCTTATCAAAAATAAAATGAATAAAATGCCCTGAAACTTCTCTAATGATTGTAGAATAAAATTAGAAATAAGTTACTAGAAAAATTATAGATACTTCATAAACAAAGAAAAATATAACAACACAATTTTGAACGATTAATGGATGATAGAAGAAATGGGCAGAATGTTTAAAAATCCTAGAATCAAATGAGAATACAGATACAACATATATAAATATTTTGGATGTTATAAAGATTTATCTAAGAGGAATGTTTGTATAAACAATGCCTAAATCAAATTTGAGATGAAAAAGAAGATACCATCACACATATTATTGAATCCAGAGGGCATTAGAGATGATTTTGAAAATATATATTCTACTATATTACAAAATATAGAAGAAATACACACTTTTCTAGACACATACAACCTAACAGAATTGGATAAAGAAAATACAGCACATATAATCGATCAATAACAGGCAACAAGATTAAAGAAATAGTAAAAAGCCCTCCAACAAACAAAACATGGGACGAGATGGACTCAACCAAGTTCCATCATACCTTAAGGATTAAATTCCAATGTCCCTCAAATTATTCTTTGAAATACAAATGGAAGCAAGTCTCAAATTCAATCTATTAATCCAGTATCACCCTGATAACAAAACCAGACAAGAACACATCACAGAAATCAAACTATGAATAAATATATCTGATAAAAACTAATACACGGGCTGTGTTTGTGGCTCAGTGGTAGAGCATTTGCCTTGCATGTGTGAGGCACTGGGTTCAATTCTCAGCACTGCATATAAACAAATGAATAAAAAAAATCATCATGATAAAGACAGCAATTTAAAAATATATATAAAAATCCTTAATAAAATATTAGCTAGCAATCTGTACTGGAAAATACTTTAAGAAGACAGTACATTATAGTCAAGTTGTCTTAATTACAAAACGGCAAGTATGTTTCAATATACATAAATAAACATAATGCATCACTTAAATAGAATTTAGGACAAAATCGCATGATTAACTCAATAGGTCCAGAGAAAGATTGACAAAATTAACACTCCTATTCATATTAAAAAACACTGAAGAAATTTGGGATAGAAGGAACTTATTCAACTTCATAAAGGCTATATGTAACAAACTCAAAGCCAACATCAAACTGAAAAATTAAAAGCTTCCTATTTCATATTATACTTCAAATTTTAGAGAGAGCAGTTAATCAAGAGAATAAAATAAAATAGATACAAATAGAAATATAAGAATTCAAATTTTCACTGTTAACACTTGATATGATGATATTCTTAGAAAATTTGAAAATCTCAACCAGAAAACTTCTGAAGCCAATTAGTAAATTCATCAGAATAATTGAATATAAAATTAACATACAAAAATCAACAACTTTTCTTTACAGCAATAATGAATGTGATGAAAAAAGAAATCAGGAAAACAATTCCACCTAAAATTAATATTGTGATAAAGAAATCAGAGAAACAATACCACCTACAAAAACCTTAAAAAATGAAACACCTGGGAATACATTTAACAAGAGGAGAGATACTTCTACAATGAAATAACAGAACACTCACAAACATATTCCATGAAGAGGAAATAAAATACAACAATGAAAATCAGCAGAAGGATGTATTACACAAAATGAAAAACTAATCAAAGCAGAACCAAGTCAAATTAAATAACAAAAAAATAAACAAAAATGGCAGGAAATACAAATCATGTCTCAATAATAATCCTGAATGTTAATGGCCTAGACTCACTAATCAAAAGAAATAGACTGGCAGATTGGATTGTTTTTAAAAAAGACCCAGCAATACGTTATCTCCAAGAGACTCATCTCATAGGAAATGACATTCATAGATTGAAGGTGACAGGTTGGGAAAAATCATACAACTCACATGGACTGTGGAAACAAGCAGGGGTCTCCATCCTCAAATGAATTAAAGTATACTATAAGTCTATGTTAATGAAAAGGGATAAAGAGGGACCTTTCATACTATTTGAGGGAACCATATATCAATAAAATATAACAATTATAAATATACATGCCCCAAACAATGGAGCATCTACATTCATCAAACATACTCTTCTCAAGTTCAAGAGTCAAATAGAAAACAACACAATAATTATTACACCTATTTCACTACTGGATAGATCTTTCAAACAAAAGCTCAACAAAAAACTACAGAACTCAATTACACAATCAATAACTTAGGCTAAACTGACATATATAGAATATTTCAACCCACACCAAGTGGATACACTTTCTTCTCAGCAGCACATGGATCATTCAATAAAATAGACTGTATATTATGCTTCAAAGCAACTCTTACAAAATACAGAGAACTGGAGATAATGCCCTGTATTCTATCAGATTATAATGGAATGAAATTAGAAATCAATGATAAAATAAAAGCTACTCCAACCCCTAGAGACTAAATAACATGTGACTGAATGAACAATGGGTTGCAAAAGACATCAAAGTGGAGACTAAAAAATTCTTAGAGGTAAATGAGAACACTGATACAACATATCAAAATCTCGGGGATACTATGCAGGCAGTTCTAAGAGGAAAGTTCATTGCGTGGAATTCATTCCTTAAAAGAAGAAAAAAGTCAACAAATAAATGACCTAACATTACATCTCAAAGCCTTAGAAAAAGAAGAACAAATTTACTCCCAAAGCAGTAGGAGACAGGAAAAAATTTAAATCAGAGATAAAATGAATAGAATTAAAACAAAAGAAACAATTGAAAAAAATGGCAAAACACAAAATAAATCTTGAAGAAAATAAATAAAATGGATAAACTGTTAGCCATGCTAATGAAGAGAAGCAGGCAGAGGATTCAAATTACTAACAGCTGTGAGAAAAAACAAATATCACGACAGATACAAAAAAATGCAGAGATAATTATAAATTATTTTGAAAATTTGTACTCCAATACAATAGAACATATTGAAGGTAATCAACAAATTTCTTGAGTCATATGATTTGCCCAAACTGAATCAGAATGATATACACAAGTTAAACATATCAATTTCAAGCACTGAAATAGAAGATACCTGCCAACCAAGAAAAGCTTAGGACCTACAAGAAATTCAAAGAAGAATAGCAATACACCTGAAATTATTTCATAAATTAGAAAATGAGGGAACACTTCCAAACTCATTTTATGAAGCCAATGTCATCTGGATTCCAAAACCAGACGAAGACACATCAAAGAAAGAAAATATCAGACCATATTGTCTAATGAACATGGGTGCAAAAATTCTCAATCAAATTCTGGCAAATCAAATACAAAAGGTAGTGCACCACAATCAAAAGGATTCATCCCAGAGATGCAAGGTTGGTTCAACATATGGAAATCAATAAAATCAATAAATATAGTTAATCATATCAATGAACTTAAAGATAAGAAAAATATGATCATCTCAGTAGACTCAGAACAAGCATTCAAAAAGTACAACACCCATTAATTTTCAAAACACTACAAAACTAGGATAACAGGAGCATATCTCAACATCATAAAAGCTACCACTGCTAAGTCCCAGGCCAATATCATTATAAATGGTGAAAACTTGAAAACATTCTCTCTAAAAACAGAATAGATGAAAAAGAAATCAGGAAAACAATTCCACCTAAATTGATATTGTGGTAAAGAAATCAGAGAAACAATACCACCTACAAAAACCTTAAAAAAAAACACCTGGGAATACATTTCACAAAATGAAATTAAAGACAATGATGCCCTCTTTCATCTCCTCTAATAAACATAGTTCTTGAAACACTAGACAGAGAAATTAGACAGACTAAAGAAATAAAAGGGATACAGATAGGAAAACAAGAACTCAACGCTATTTGTCAATGATATGATTTTATACCTAGAAGACCCAAAAAACTTCCACCAGAAAACTTCTAGAACTAATAAATGAATTCATCAAAATAGCAGAATATAAAATCAACACCCATAAATCAAAGGTATTTCTGTACATCCATGACAAATCCTCAGAAAGAGAATAGCCTCAAATAAAAATACTTGGGAATCAACAAACAAAAAAGGAGAAAGACCTCTACAAGAAAAACTATAGAATTCCAAAGAAAGAAATTAAATAAAACCTTAGAAGATGTAAAGATCTCAGTTGTGCTTGGATAGGCAGAATTAATATTGTCAAAATGGCCATACTACCAAAAGCACTATACAAGTTTAATGCAATTCCAATAAAATTCCCAATGACATTCCTCATAGAAATAGAAAAAGCAGTCATGAAATTCATCTGTAAAAATGAGAGACCCAGAATAGGTGAAGCAATCCTTAACAGGAAGAGCAAAGCAGGTGGAATCACTATACCAGACCCTAAAATATACTACAGAGCAATAGTAACAAAACCATCATGTATTGGCACCAAAACAGACTTGTAGACCAATATTACAGAATAGAGGACACAGAGACTAACCCACATATTTACAGTTATCTTATATTAGACGATGGTGCCAAAAACATACGTTGGAGAAAAGATAGCCTCTTCAACAAATGGTGCTGGGGAAACTGGAAATCCATATGCAACAAAATGAAATTAAACCCCGTCTCTCACCATGCACAAAACTCAACTCAAGGTGGACCAAGGACCTAGGAATTAAACATGAGACACTGTGCCTATTAGAAGAAAAAGTAGGCCCAAATCTCCATCATGATAGATTAGGTCCCAACTTCCTTAGTAAGACTCCTATATGGCAAAAATTAAAACCAAGAATCAAAAAATGGGTTGGATTCAAACTAAAAATCTTCTTCTCAGCAAAAGAACTAATCAGTGATGTGAATAGAATGCCTAAATTTTGGAAACAAATTTTTACCACACGAACATCAGATAGAACACTAATCTCTAGATACATAAAAGAACTCAAAAATCATAACACCAAACAACCCAACAAATAATTGGGCCAAGAAACTGAACAGACACTTCTCAAAAGAAGATATACAATCAATCAACAAATATGTGAAAAAAAAAAGTTCAAAATCTAGAGCAATTAGAGAAATGCAAATCAAAACTAAAATTTTATCTCAATCCATTCAGAAAGGCAGCTCTTAGGAATACAACAAAAATAGGTGCTAGTGAGGATGTGGGGGAAAAGGCACACTCATACATTGCTGGTGAGATTGCAAATCAATGCAGCCAATATAGAAAGCATGGAGAATACTTGAAAAACTGGGAATGGATCCACCATTTGACCCAGATATCCCACTCATCGGTCTATACCCAAAGGATTTAAAACCAGCACATTATAGAGACACAGCCACATCAATGGTTTTAGCAACACAATTTACAATAGCTAAACTGTGGAACCAACCTGGATGCCGTTCTGTAGCTGAATGGATAAAGAAAATGTGGTATATATACACAATGCAATATTACTCAGCATTAAAAGAGAATAAAATCATGACATTTGCAGGTAAATGGATCGCGTTGGAGTATATAATGGTAAGTGAAGTTTGCCAATCCCTAAAGCCAAATGCTGAATGCTTCCTCTGATTTAAGGATGCTGATTCATAACATGGTTGGGGGCATGCATGGGAGGATCAGATGAACTCTAGATAGGGCAAAGGGGAGGGAGGGGAAGAGAGGGGACATTGGGGAAGGAAAGACCATGGAATGAGATGGACATCATTACCCTAAGTTCACATATGAAGGCACAAATGGTGTGACTCTACTTTGTGTACAACCAGAGATATAAAACTTTGTGTTCTATATGTGTAATATGAATTTTAATGCATTCTGCTGTCATATATAACAAATTTAAATTTTAAAAAAGAGTGGAAAATGAACACTTTGGAAAACATGTTGTTTGAAAAAGTGTATACAAATTTTAGGCCAATTTTCTTTGCCACAACATTCACTGCTGATTTCAATCTTAATAATCTAAGCAATAAAAGAATCATATTTAATTTTTCTATAGCTTTTATTTAACTACTTTTTAAATTTTTTTTGTATTTTTGGTTCAAGGTATTGAACCAAGGATCACTTAACCAATGAGCTACATTACCATCCCAGTTTTAATTTTAATTTTAATTTTAAGACTGGATCTTGCTAAGTTGCTTAGGGCCTCACTAAGTTGTTGAGCCTGGCTTTCAACTTGTGATCCTCCTGCCTCAGCCTCCCAAGATAATGGGATTATAGGAGTGTAACACCACACCCCACTTATTTAATTATTTGTAAGGTCTAACCTTTTTCAAATTTCACATATATCTTCTTTAATTTGCCTTTCTCTTTTTCTTAGGGCTTTGGTGTTATATTTCTTCTTGTGGGTTATGGACTATATAAGATTATTAACTATTATATTTTTCTTTTTCATAGTGCTGAAGATTGAAATTAAGGCTTTGCTCACACCAGACAAAAACTCTACCACTGAGTTACACCCCCAAACTGAAACTTGTATCATTATTACTGCCAATTTTATGTAATTCATTCATTTTAAATGGTATTAATGCAGACTTGTGAAGCTGTCTTAATATATATGAAAAGTTAATGCAAGAAAAATGCCTATTTCTGGGTATATATTATACAGATTATAATTTTCTTTTTTTCCCATTAAACATTAAAAAATCCTCTCAATTATTATTTGAGTTACATTACATTTGGATAGGTTATAATTATAAATTTATGGTAATATTTAACTTCATAACATGGTCTTCAAATCCAGCAACATGGTAATGAATACACATGCCATGATTTGAATATGTCACCTGAAAAATTCAGGTGTTGACAGTGTGCCAGACTTAAGACATGGGACTTGTAAGAGGTGAGTAGGCCATTAGATCTGCACCCTCATTACTGGTAGTTAAGCCTTTAAAATGGGGATTTCTGATAAATATATGGAACTGGAGAACATCTTTCTAAGTAAAATAAGCAAGACTCAGAAAATCAAGGGTCAAATTTTTTTTTTATATGCAAAAGCTTGAGCAAGTAAGGTGGACAAAGGAGGGATCATATATAAAAACAGAGGGAATATCACTGGAGTACAAGAAGGAGATTGATGGGGGAGGGAGTAAGAATAGAAAATGTAGAATGAATTTTACAAAAATATACCAAGTGCATGTATAAATAAAGTGCAGTGAATTCCACCTTTAGGTATATCTATAAAAAAACAACAATTAAAATATGTAAATGAGTATAAGGTGGATAATTAGAGTAGAGGAAGGCAAATGGAATGAGAGAGAAGGGGAAGTAATGGTGGGTCATTGAAATGCCACCATTTCACTGACTGAAATGTTGTAAATTTAATTCCATGCATATATGATTTTGTCAAAATGAACCCAAATATTATGTAGCATGACTATAATGCACTAATAAAAGCAAAAAAAAATAAAAAGAGGTTTTCTAAAATTTAGTTATCTTGCTCTTCTGCTTTTTTCTTATGGGAAAGTACAGCATTTAACCCCTCTGAAGGGCACAGAAAGAGGGTCCTCAATACACATAAAACTGACCTGTGCCTTGCTCTTGGATTTCCTCAATTCCAATATTGTGAGAAATTTCTATTCTTTATAAATTACTCAGTCTCATGTATTTTTATAGAATCAAAAAATGAACAAAGCATAAATATAAGGCCATTTTTGTAGTACTCAAGCTTATAATTTTCTTAATTTAGCCTTCATATATATTTCAGCTAATGCATAAGTATGGCAAAATCAGATTTTAGTGATTATTTCCAAGTAGATTGAGATGTTTCTAATTTGTAGATATTTGGATTTTTGGCTAACTCTTACTGTATTATTGCATGGATTCTCTTGAGGATTGAAATACAAAATTGCATTGTTTTGAAATAATGATACATATTATTTTAAAATGATGACATATGTTATTTTACTGTTGTTTGTTTAAGTGTTTTTAAATTTTGAGAGAACTCTTCCCCTTCATACTATTATTTGGAGTAAGTTTTACTTTTAGAAAGACAAATTTGTTCCATTATTTCATCTGATTATGAAAGTATTTTTTGAAAAACTAAAATCAGAATAAAATTATAAATGTACAATGCTATTATAATCATGTAAAATTTACACCTATACATAGATATACAAGAACCACTGATTAGAAACATATTAAACAAATAATGATGATTATCTCTAAGCTTTATCTTACTTTACTTTCAAAATAACTTTCTTTGGTATTAAAAACAAATATCTAAAATAAATATAAAAATCACACCGCAAATTACTTAGAACTACTCTGATCATATTAATTCTATATGTTGACAGAGAAATATTCAACACAGTTAACTCATGATGTTATAATGTTGTCTTTTATTGAATATAAATTCTATTAAATGAATCTATTAAAAATTACATTTCTCAGGCTGAGATTGTGGTTCAATGGTAGAGCACTTGCTAGCATGTGTGAGGCACTGAGATCAATGCTCAGCACCACATAAAAATAAATAAAATAAAATCCATTGACAAATAATAAAATACTGTTTAAAACTTACCTTTCTCTGAGCAAGAATAAGATCTTGGTCTACCTTGGAGATTAAAATTGAGCCTCCATCATGTTCCATCCAGTAAAATTTCAAGTGCTGTAAATGTACTTTTGCATCCAGTTTTAACTTGTGTATAATTAAAAAGAAACTAATGTCAATATATTATTTATATGTGCTTATTATAGTTATACTTATTAGTTTAATTTTAACAACTGAACTTCAGTTATAATGAAAAAGTTCCCCTTAAAATTTTGTGACAGAGGGCTGGGGCTTTAGCTCACTGATAGAGTGCTTGTCTCACACATGTGAGGCACTGGGTTTGATCCTCAGAACCACATAAAAATAAATAAAATAAAGATATTGCATCCATAAAAATTTTTAATTGTGTGACAGAAGCAGTGCATGCCTTCAGAAATCAGATTTACATTTAAGACTATTATTTCAGTTTATAATGTGTCAAGACTAGAGTTGGAGTGACAGATAAAAAGCTTGCTGCAGTAGTCCAGTTGAGAAATGGCTGTACCTAAACTATAACTGCAACCATGGTGATGGGGAGAAGTGTCAAGGCGTAATAAACAATTAGTCCCAAAAAACCAAATGCTGAATGTTTTCTTTGATATAAGGAGGCTAATTCATATTGGGATAGGGAGTGGGAGCATGGGAGGAATAGACAAACTCTAGATGGGGCAGAGGGGTTGGAGGGGAAGGGAGGGGGCATAGGGTAATTAATGACTGTGGAATGTGATGATCATTAATATCCAAATTTCATGTATGAAGACACAAATTGATGTGGATATACTATGTATACAAACATAGGTATGAAAAATTGGGATCTATATAAGTAATAAGAATTATAATGCATTCTGCTCTCATATAAATACAATTGGAAGGTAGTTTTAATAGTATGGAACTACTTAGATGTAAGGAGTGAAATAGGGAATCAGTCTTTAGTAACTACTTTTATTGTGATCCAGTCAATGAAATTTTATAATAATATAGGTAGCAGATTAGTTTCTTAAAACTTACAAGAATGAGATTATTTTTAGGCATATTGAGTTTCAGCTATCTGAAATGACTATTATACCAGTGAATACAGTCATAAATAATAGGTGAGAAAACTGAGCTAGACATATGCATTTGGGAGTCATCCACATATGGGAAATAGGTGAAGTTACAGGTGTAGATGGAGTCATCCTGGGAAAGTAAGTAGAGAGAAATAAGCTGTGAATATCTAGAGTATATGAGATTAGCAGAAGGAAAAAAGCCAGCAAGGGAGATGGAAAGGGAAAACCATAGATAAATGAGCTATATCAGAAGAGTGGGAATCATGAAATCCAGAGATACAGATTATTGCAAGATGGAGACAGTAATTAATAGTGTCAACAGTTATAATGAGATGATGTATGGTAAGTATTAAGTTGATAGTGTATTTAGCAGAAAGGAAAAAAAACTGAAACTTTGGATTTGAAGACTAATTTCAGTGTTGAAATGATTATGTAGTGTATTGAGAAATAATTGGGCAATGTGAGGTTTTAGATTTAATGAATATAAATGATTAATATAATAAATTTGTCCACAAAGGCAAAATATAACATAGGGTAGTAGCAAGCAGTATGTGAGACTGAGAAAGTTTAATTTGTTTTTAAGATGAGATACACTTCTCAGTGATAATGAGGAAGGAGTGAGAAAGGGAATCAGTCTTTAGCAACTGTGTTACTATGTATATATGCATATGTATGTATGTGTGTATATATATATATTATGTGTGTGTGTGTATGTGACAGAGGCTGAAGTTAGTAAAGTGAGGTAGTAATTGGGCAGAGATCTAAGAGTAAGAACACATGAAATTCAGAACATAAGTGAAGGTACTTATATAACAAAACAAAAAGGAAAGACATTTTTACTATTTTAAGAGAAGAAACAAGGAATGAATGACTGGAGACCTAGGAAATTGTGATGGTAAGAAACTGAAACAAATTCGACACTGCAGGCATTTTTTAGTGAGATAAGATATGGGATTATTTATTTGAATATAATGGGATAAGAACATCACATGCAGGCTGGAAATTAATATACATTTAAGTCACTGCAATAGAGAAATGTGATTAAGAGCTGTCTACGGAAACATTTCTAGGCAGAAGTGATGGTCCAGTGATGCTGGAAAATATGAGTGTGCTGATAGATGGCAGAAACAGAAAACACCAATTTAAATTAAGTCATTATACCCAAATTGCCAAGTGAACAAATGATTCACTGTCTCTATCCCAGAATAAAATCTTTGCTTGTATTTTATCATTAAAATATTCTACATAGTACCTTCCCAATGTGTGGAACATGTTATCCACTTATATAAAACCTCTCTCATTTAAAATATGATAATTCTTTGTTGGAGGACTGGGAGTGTACCTCCATGTCACTAATAAGCAAAGGAAGAAAGAATGTCAGAATAGGACACAGGAAATATGTGAACATACCTTTTAATCCCAGGTCCTGCCATGACTCTCAGCATAGGGATCAGATCTTCGGCATAGCGGCACATTGGAACACTGCACTGAAAAAGCTCCTGGGCTTCTCCAGCCATGGGAAACTGACTCTGGTTGGAAACTACACCTGAAAGATTACATCTCAAAAAACAAACAAACAAAAAAAGAAATGATCTCTGCCTGGTGTATTTTACCATAATGTTTAATATATCTAAAAAAAAAATATTCTCCTGCTGTACTTCCAACCCCATTTATATTTTCATGTTAGTATAAATTGTTTATTATTAATATACACATACATACTTATGGGGTACAATTTGGTGTGGAGTGACATGTATATATTGTATAATATTTAAATAATATTAAACAGATCTATGTTCTCAAATATTTATCATTTTTTAATAGTTTATTTTTAGTTGTAGTTGGACACAATATCTATTTATTTATTTATATGTGGTGCTGAGTATCGAACCCAGGGCCTCCCACATGCTAGGAAAGTCATCTATCACTGAGCCACAACCCCAGCGCCAAACATTTATCATTTCTTTATGGAGAAAACATTTAGAATGAAGATGGCAAAGTGGAAGTAGGCCAAAAATCTCAAATCCTTCACAATCTGGAAATGAAGCTGATCAGAGAGGTGATTGACAGGTAGACAGGTTTATAGCAGCACAATCCACAATAGCTAACCTATGGAACCAAACTAGATGCCCGTCAACAGATGAATGGATAAAGAAATTCTGGTACATATACACAATGAAATAGTACTCAGTCATAAAAAAGAATGACTTTACAATATGTGCCAGTAAATGAATGGATCCAAAGGTTATCATGCTAAGTGAAATAAGCCAATCCCCCTGCTTTAAAAAGTCAAATGTTCTTTCTTATACATGGATGCTAATAAACAAAAAGGGGAAGAGAAAGAATAGAAGTTTGGTGGATTAGACAAATGTAAATAAAGGGAAGGGGAGAGGGTATAGTAATAGAAAAGATAATAGAAAAGACAGTGGAATGAATCTGACATAATTTTCCTTTGTACACATATGAATCCACCGCAATAAATCTCTACATCATGTACAACCACAAGACTTGATCCTAATTAGAATAAGTTATATTCTATGTATGTATAAATAAGTCAAAATATACCCTATTTTCATGTATATCTAAAAAGAACAAATAAAATTTTAAAAAAGAATACAAACCATAATAAATGCTGGGGAAGATGTGGGAAAAAAGTTTCAACAACTGCCCTAATTGAGTCCATAGCAAGAAGAAAAAAAAATCAATAAACCAAGCATATATTAAAGGATAGAACACAACAATAATTGTCATTTAAATACTTTAAGTGCCAAGAACTTTACATTTATTATATAATTAAATCCCCCTAGTAACACATGTCATATTATCCCCATTTTATAGCTAAAGCCACTGAAGCTCAATGAACTTAAGTGCTTCAAGTACTATATTGAATAGAGTGGTAAGAGTAGACATCCTTATCTTATTCCTGATTTTTGAAGAAATGCTTTTTTCCCTTGGTTATGATGTTGTCTTTGGGTTTCTCATATTCCTTATCATGTTAAGGTAAGTTCCTTATTTTCCTAGTTACTTCAGTGTTTTAACATGAATAGGTTAAGTGAACAGAGATCTTCACAGAGCCATGTGATGTTCACAGAGATCACATGGCTGAGCCAGGATATATATGTTTGCTTGATTCAATAAACCATGCTGCCATAGAGAAATTAAGATGGTGTGCGTGATTAGAAAATTCATTCCCTAAAATACAAATGAAAAGTAAAAACATATTTCTCTCTCTTTTCCTTCCTTATTTCCTTCCTTTCTCTGTAGCTTTTTTTCTCCTCCCTCCACAAGATTAATTATAGTGTACTAATTGTTCTATCCCTTATTTTTTTACCAGTTGCTATATTTCAAGTACTATTTATATATCAGCTCCTTTAGATCTACTTCATGCTTACTAATAGGTTCATCATATCCCCTTGTATGGCCAGACTAAAGGAGAGATCACTGATATTTTTATTAGTTACATAAAAAGTGAAAACTAATTTTCAAATTTTCCTCATTGGTTACTAATTATATATAATATAAGTTGGTAGCATGAGCACAATGGTCCAACAATCTAAAAATAAAATTTCATAGGATATATTATTCAATATATTTACTCTAATTAATTGAACACCAGCAATACTTCATCCTAACCTTTGTACCTATTGCTAAATTCTTACCAGTCCTCTCTGCCCTCACACTATGCACATCAAATGTGTACAATTGTTATGTATTGCTTATAAATAAAATTTTAAACTATACAATGGAAAAGTTCCCTTATACTTCTGAATCCTGACACTCTCTTTAACAACTAATGTTATCAGTCTTTTTGCATCTTTTCAGAGACATAGGTATATCTATGAAAGACAGATACTAAATAGAGATGGATCAAAGATTTTTTCAAAAAAGTAACAATATATTAGAAATTATTTTTTTCATTCAAAATACAAGTGGAAACTCATTCCATATCCTATACATAATGTGCTGCCTTATTTATTATTTGTTGTAGACATAACGTACCACACTAAATTGAGATCTAGATTTGCCTTTATGAACATTCACTTTGACAACATATGAGGATATCATCATATATGTCATTAGGTGATCTGTCAACTGTGAAATCACTAACAAAAACAAATTTCCAAATATGCAGGAATAATGCCCAGGCTATGGCTGGAAGTGAACATAGTAATTTGATATTCTTTTTTTTTAAGGCTCAGTCTTGGAAGTCAACTGAAGCTATAGAATTTCAGATGAAATAGAGGTAGCCTGAATTCTGAGTGCTGAAAGAGTGCTCATATAGGGAATGAAAGGCAAGCATAAAGACAATAGAAGCTGAATTAGAAGGAACTGATAGTTCAATCAGAGAGTTGGTGATCAGGAAGCATTACTCTTTCATAAAGAGCCACGAAAATATGCAATCAGATTGACCTGGCTCTATCACTTCATAACTATATGACAAGTTATTGGACAGTTTTAAACCTTCTCTTCTCATCTATAAGATGATGATAATGGTACCAACCTCAAAATGCGGTTATGAGGATTCAGTTTACAAAAGTCTAAGTTAACCATTGCCTCAAGTGGCATATGGTAGCTGCTTAATAAAATTTAGTTGTTTTCTGAAGAACATTTCTATGTATTAAGAAGGCAGGGACTAAGGGAGAGCTAGGACAAATAAGATTTTGTATGTTCTTCACTTCTCCTCTTCAGAACATTTTTATATATCCTGATAAATTATATACAGCATATAATCTTCTATCATGAGCAAGCATGAATATATTGATATCTCACCTAATAATAATAAAAATAATACAATTAATGCTTATATAGTGCTATTATATCAGGCATTATTTTAAAAGCTTTACATACACGAATTCATTTAATTCTCACAACAATCCTATAAATAGATCATGTCATCAGTACATGTTCTTATCTCCTCATTAGGAGAATTAAGATCTACTTACTTACTGTCCCTGACCCCTAACTACATATTTTATAGTGTTTGGTTATGAAGAAAATAAATAAAATTTCAAAAAGAAATAATAAATATATCATAGTTATTTTTCTTCATTTTGCAGAGTTTTCTGTAAACTTGTAAACTACAGAATTTATGGGGTTCACTGCATCAAAATTACATTATAAGAATATGTATGTATATATGTGTGTACTTGTAGGTATTTGTGTAACTGTAGATCATGAGAGAATGTTTGAGTAAACTAAGAGTAAGTAGCAGGAACCAAGATACCCAACCAAAATTCCCCAGTATGTGCTAGTATTCATGATTGTATTCCTATTTTCTACAGAAAGATAAGACTACAATCTATAATATTAAAGTTAACATTCACTGAGAATGTGCTGAGTATTTTAGAGCTGTTATCTCATTCAAGTATCCCAATAACTTTATGAAATAGGTACAATTATATTTAAGGAAACTGTCACTCAATTACTGATATTTAAGAGAAATACAAAAGGCAATACTTTGACCTTTTGAGGGATAAGGAAAACAGACTAAATGGTCTTGTTAATCCTGTAATAGATAAATACGATAAAATACAGGTGCCATTCTGATAGCACAGTCAAAGGAAAACGGAAAATACTTGATTTTGCTGTAAATGATCTTAAGGCAAAATGAATATATCAGCAGTTTAGAATTTTCTTGCATCTGGAGTATAAAATTTACTCATCCATGTATTCAGGCACCAAAAGTTAGCTAGAATTCAAATGCATGTGTGTGACAGAATATGAGTCAGTATATACACTCTATTGGAGTTAGGTATCAGCATCAATTCCTCCTCCATCTTGATCTTAAATAATTTTTTGGTATTTAATATGCAAATTGGAGATAAAATTCACAAAGTTACTAGTATGCAATAGGTACTCTATAAATGATAACTGTTATTATGACAACTAGAGTCCTAGATTTGACCAAAAATTTAACTGGTATCAACCCAGTCTTACATAAAAAATAGGTCAAGTTACCAATTTATTTTATAATGGCTTTCTCTCAGGCCTTATCAAGTAAGACTGGAAAGAAACCAGTTTGCTCAAATAATGCTTGAGTAGAATTTCTCAATTTTGCCACTATTGAAAGATTGAGCCAAATAACTCTACTATGGAGAGGGCTGTCCTGTTCATTGGAGTGTGTTTAGCAGCATCCCTGATACTCATTCAATTGTGAAACCCAAAATGTTTCCATACATTGTCACATGTCACAGGATGGCCAATCCCTCTCACCCCCCAACCATTTCTCTATATAAAGGAAGAAAGTTTTAAAATATATATAACAAAAGTTAAGGTCTAATGGTGTATATATCAACATCACTAGAGACACAACCTTGGTGGGACTGAAGGAAAACTCATACAAATAAGATTTTATATCTACTTCACTTCTCTTCAGAACACTTTTATATAAAATATATCTAGATAAGCTCTTATCATGGGCAAGCATGAACATATAAATAACAGCTATCAAAAACTTTATGGTAGTAATTTTAGCCAGGACTATTATGCCAGGAAGTGTTTTAAAAGCTTCATGTGTAGGAACTCATTTAATCTTCACAACTCCATACAGTAGATTCCATTATCTAGTCCATTTTTCTTACAGGATATTTAGAGACACAAAAGTTTAAAGGATTTTTCCAAGATCACACATCCAGATAGCAAGATAGTTAGGATTTCTGAACCCCAGTAATCCAGCTCCAGTGTTCATTCTTGTAATTTCTATGCTACAGAACTTATTGTGTGCCAGAGACTTGACTTGCATTATCTGCAATTGTCCTGGCAACCCTTGCACAGGGTCATAAAGCTATGAATATACACACCAACATTTTAATCTACTATCTTTATACTACATCCCACTATCTGCCTATTAGCAAAACCATGTATGATTAGTGGATGTTGGGGAGTGAATTGAGGAATAAGAAAAATATGTTGTTTAAAGGTAACCAGGAGTTAAATGAAACAATAGAGAGATAAAGATAAAAAAATGAAAAACAATACTAGGAAATAGCCCAGCATCTCTAGGGAATCCACCAATCATATGACAAGGAGATTACTAGTCCTGCCAGAACAACTGTAGAGAAAAATGATTGCTTAAGCTGCTTAAAATTAAAATTAATAATTTTAAATAAATAATTTATAAATTTTCATGCATTTGTATAAATCATTTTACTCCAATTATTTTACATGGATATTACCTGTAGAACCGCATCAGTTAGATAAAATATGTTTAATTATTACTGGTATCCACAGTAATCACTATTTTAGATCAAGTACTACTGTTCTTCTAAATTTAAAAAAAACACCCTGGACAGAAAGCAAAAGTCTCTCAGACAGGTAGATCTGAGGAGGAAGAGGGAAAGGAAGAGGGAGAGAAACCCCATTGTTGAGAATCAGTTTCAAAAACCACTCCTGGTTTTTCTTCTGCACAATTATTTTGCACAAACAGGAAAAATGGACATAATGGCTGAAGGATGCCGAAATAATCCAACCAGTGCTTACAGCAAATGTATAAACATGCACACTATGACTACCAGAAGTTTCCTTTTAATCCCCATTTGAAAGCCTCTCCCAAGTCTCATAGTAGAGGGTGGAAAGGAAATTGATTTCCCCAACTCACTCATGTACCACAACCACTACCACCACTAAAATTCCAGGAGTCTGAGACTAAAATATGTCCCCTGCACTTCTAAATCTACTCCCTTTGTGCTCTCACCTTCCTCTGTCTAATCAGCTTAGCCAGCTGTATTGCAGAAAGCAGAAGCAAGGGTTCTTTCACTGGACCTGTGGTTCTTGAGCCAAATTTTGGGCCCCCAAATGCTCCAGCCGCTTGGCCTATTAGGCCTATGAGAAAACATACTGCTCACAAGAGAAGCAGCTGGGTGCGGGCACTGAATGGAGGTGCCATAGAGGCCTGGATTCCTCTGGGTCCTAGCGCTGGAGGGTTTCGTACACCCTGGGAAAGCAGGAGAAAAGACTAAGCAAAGAGCTAAAAAAGGATTCCTTTGGCTTACAAATCCAGTGTCTACCCACAATTCCACAGGAGCTTATTTGTCATCACCTGCTGGGATCCTGGCCAGAGATGGGAGTGGAGATGACCGTTTTCAGCAGCTTACTGTATGACTGCAACCTGTGGTTAGTGTTGGCATAAATCCAACCTGGAAAATGAGATGTAGGAAAGAATAATGGCTTTGAAGCTCTCCAGTTCTGCTACTGTATTGCCTTGTCCAATTTATACTAATCTCAAATTCAATTTGTTCATATAAAAAAGGGCATAATTACTTTGACATGAAATAGTTATGATAAAAACCAAAAAATAAATCACAACACAGTACAACTCATAGCAAATTGTATAAGTAGTAGCTAAGATTTATTTCAGCTCTATCTGTGAAAAAAGTGTTAGTTTACATTTTTATATAAAATAGTATGATCAGAAAAAGTTAACTTGAAAGCATATACATTTTATCCACATGCATGTTACCTAATCCTTATAAGCCCATTGTCAGGTAGTACTATTTAACATTAAATCTCCAGCCCATATCACTCTTCTAAACTCCAGACACTTGAAATTCAATGTCTATTTGACATCTCCATGTGAATGTCTCACCAATTCATCAAACTAAACATGTTCAAAAGTTATCATTTTCTCACCAAACTTGCTTTTCCTCCAAGTTCACAAGTGGCATTTTCATGTACCCAGTGAGTCATGCAAAAATCTGAGAATCCTCTCAGCTTCTTCTTTTACTCACATCATCATGAACAATAACCAAACCCACACAATACCTTTCCCTTCCAACTCAACCTCATTCTGATATTATTGATGTTTACATGAACTTCTATAAATACTCTAGTTGATCACCCTGCCTTTATTTATGAATCCATATTTTTAATATACAAATTGGACCATGTTCCTCCCTTGCCAATGACTCTGCAATAATTATACATTGTCCACAGGTTAAAGCCACATCTACTTTGGCATTCAGAGGTTTCACGATTGATGTATGCAAAACTCTGTACTCTTCATCCCTCAAGTCTATGCTACAGCCAACTGGAACTGAAAGTCCTCTTTCCTCTTCTTATTTGGTTAAGGACAAATACTTCAACTTTTTCCCGAGCTCCCAAATGCCTTTAATGGCACTCTTTAATTACCCTACACACTACAGATCAACAATATTATAATACTTCTCTATTTAAACATAAATATTTTTATAGCTACTTACTATCTAGAAACGAACTCCTTGAAGAATAAGGGCATTAAAAATAATTGTTGTATTGTCAAAACTCAACATAGTACTTAGCATGCAGTTGACACTACTTTGTAAGTTAAAGTTAAGAACTTATGAAAGAATGAATGTTGACTTGATCTTGATATTTAGGGCCTTGGGTTGGTGCAATATTTTCATCTACAAAAGTCAGGTGAATAATCAAGGTGTCATCACAAAATTTCTAGCTTAATTGGAAGCACCTGGTAGAATACAGGTTAATCAAGATAGGCACATCTGGCAGATCCAGTGAGCATAGCATTTAAAGTAGGTTATCATAATCTAGACACCATTATAATTTCAAGCAAAATCATTGGTGAGTGAACTATTTTTAATACCTTTATTTTATTTATTCATTTATTTGTTTTTATGTGGTTCTGAGGATCGAAACTAGTGCCTCACACGTGCTACATGAGCACTCTACTGCTTAGCCACAACCACAGCCCCATGGGTGAACCATATTTACCAGAAAGAATCTTTGTCAAAATGGAAGTCTATCCTTGGCCTGACTTCTGTTACATTATCTAAATTATAAATGACCAATATATGAGTCTCTGGTATGAAGAATGTTCACTGATTGGGGACTGAATACAAAGAACTGGATTTAAATCTTAGGCTCGCCTCACATGTTTCTGACATTGTACAAATGGCATAATATCTCTGAATGTGTTTCTTTATCTGTAAAGTAGGATAACTGTTAACTTATGGTGTTAAGAAAATTAAATGAGATATACATGTAAAGCTCCTGATGATGACTTTCTGGTACATATTCACTTGTAGTGGGCAAAGAAAAGAAATATGCACAGTCTTGAGAATAAGTAAAATGTGTAAGAGAAATTCATTTTGTCTCAAAAGAAAAAAAAAATTCTATATGAGACTGCATGTGTGTATGTGTGTGTGTGTGTGTGTGTGTGTGAGAGAGGGAGAGAGAGAGAGAGAGAGAGAAATCTTCCCATCAAACTTAAGATGGATTTATGTAAACTCATCATTCATTAACAATCAAAGGTGAGACATGGGACTAATCTTTGATTCCTTACTAAATCTCATTTATCATTATATATCTTAAGTCTAGTATATCTGCCACATGTTTTTTTTACTCACACTTCCAGAACTATTAGCTAAATTTTATACTGGCTTACTTACTGGTCTTATGTTCCTTTCAATCTGTTCTGTTTCAAAACAATTCACTATGCTTAATTTTTATTTTTTTTCAGGCAAGTAAGGTATCTATTTATATGACATATATTTGTCCTTTAACAAATCCTCATGAAACTGAGTATTGTGGTCTATACCAACTTCATAAGTATAAGTATTTTTTCATATTATTCAAATTTATATTTATTTGATTTAGAGAGATAATGATGGATAATCATTTTTAAATGATTATAGATTGTTTCTATATCTTTTTGTGTGTAAGATTTTCTTCTTTCTTTTTATTTGTTTATTTATTTAAATTTTTATGTATATATGACATTGAAATGCATTACAATTCTTATTACACATATACAGCACAATTTTTCATACCTCTGGTTGTATACAAAGTATATTCACACCAATTCATTTCTTCATACATATACTTTGGATAATAATGATCATCACATTCCACCATTATTCTAACCCCATGCCCCCTCCCTTCCCCTCCAAACCCTCTGTACTATCTAGAGTTCATCTATTCCTCCCATGTTCCCTCTCCCTATTACACTATATATCAGCCTCCTTATATCAGAGAAAACATTTGACATTTGCTTTTTGGGGATTGGCTAACTTCACTTAGCATTATCTTCTCCAACACTATCCATTTATCTGCAAATGCCAAGATTATATATATATATATATATATATATATATATATATATATATATATATATATACACTACATTTTTAAAATCCATTCATATACTGAAGGGCATCTAGGCTGGTTCCACAATTTAGCTATTGTGAATCATGCTGCTGTAAACATTGATGTGGCTGTGTCCATGTAGTATGCTATTTTTAAGTCCTTTGGGTATAGACCCAGGAGAGGGATAGCTGGGTCAAATGGTGGTTCTGTTCCAAATTTTCCAAGAAATCTCCATACTGTTTTCCATATTGACTTCACCAATTTGCAGTCCCACCAGCAGTGTATGAATGCACCTTTTTCCCTACATCCTCGCCAACACTTACTGTTGTTTGTTTTCACAATAGCTGCCATTCTGACTAGAGTGAGATGAAATCTTAGAGTGATTTTGATTTGCATTTCTCTAATTGCTAGTGATGATGAACATTTTTTCATATATTTTAATTGTATATCATCTTCTGAGAAGTGTCTGTTCAGGCCCTTGGCCCATTTATTTATTGGGTTATTTATTTTCTTGGTGCTTAGTATTTGAGTTCTTTATATACCCTAGAGAGTTTTCTATCTGATGTTTGAGGGGTAAATATTTGTTCCCAAGATATAGGCTCTCTGTTTACCTCACAGTCTTTTTCTTTTTCTGATAAAAAAAAAAACCTTTTCAGTTTGATTCTATCCCATTTATTGTTTTTTCATTTTAATTCTTGCACCAAAGGAGTCTTATTAGAAGTTGGGCCCTAATCCCACATGTTGGAGATTAGGGCCTACTTTTTCTTCTATTAAATGCAGGATCTCTGGTTTTATTCCTAAGTCCTTGATCCATTTTGAGTTTCATTTTGAGAATGGTGAGAGATAGGGGTCTAATTTCATTTTGTTGCATATGGATTTCCACTTTTCCCAGCACCATTTGTTGAAGAGGATATCTTTTCTCCAATGCATGCTTTTGGCACCTTTTTCTAATATGAGATAATTGTAATTTTGTGGGTTAGTCTCTGAGTCCTCTATTCTGTACCTTTGGTCTACTAATATGTTTTGATGCCAATACCATGCTGTTTTTGTTACTATTTCTCTGTAGTATAGTTTAAGGACTGGTATATTGATGTCACCTGCTTCACTCTTCCTGCTAAGGACTGCTTTAGCTATTCTGG
Organism: Marmota flaviventris; assembly: GCF_047511675.1. Classification (NCBI taxonomy): domain Eukaryota; kingdom Metazoa; phylum Chordata; class Mammalia; order Rodentia; family Sciuridae; genus Marmota; species Marmota flaviventris. The sequence continues at coordinate 324,046 of NW_027287697.1, forward strand.
GTACCTTATATTTCCAGATGAATTTCATGACTGCTTTTTCTATTTCTATGAGGAATGTCATTGGGATTTTGACTGTATAGTGCTTTTGGAAGTATGGTCATTTTGATAATATTAATTCTGCCTATCCAAGAGCAAGGTAGATGTTTCCATCTTCTAAGGACTTCTTTGACTTTTTCCTTTAGGGTTCTTTAATTTTAATTATATAGATCTTTCACTTCTTTCATTAAGTTGATTCCCAGATATTTTATTTATTTATTTATTTTGGGGGATGCTATTGTAAATGGAGTAGTTTTCCTCTTTTCCCTTTCTGAGGATTTGTCCCTGATATATAGAAATGTCTTTGATTTATGGGTATTGATTTTTTAATCCTGCTACTTTGCTAAATTCATTTAATAATTCTAGAAGTTTTCTGGTAGTAAACTGTAGGGACTTCTACGTATAGAAACATATCACCAGCAAATGGTGACAATTTGAGTTATTCTTTTCCTATGTATATCCCTTTAATTTCTTTCATTTTTGTGCAAAAAGCTAACAAAAAAACTATTTTATGTTCTTATCAACTGGCAATATTTTTTTTTTGTATTTTAGCTACTGTGGCTGATATATAGTAAAGTGAGTTGAATTTCTATTTCTCCAGTGACTAATAATGTAGTACAACTAGTGCTTATTTGCCATATGCATATCTTCTTTTTTTAGTTTTATTGATTGTATTTCCTTTAATTTCTTTCATGTGTCTTATTGCTCTGGCCAGTGTTTTAAAAACTATGTTAAATAGAAGTGTTGAAGTATGGCATCCCTATCTTGTTCCACATTTTAGATGGAATGCCTTCAATTTTTCTCCATTTAGAATGATTTTTGCCTGAGGCTTAGCATAGATAGCCTTTATGATGTTGAAATATGTTCCTATTATCCCTCATTTTTTATGTCTTTCATGTTCTTTCTCAAATGTTTGTCAGTTAATAATTCACTGCATTATCTGTCTTCTAATGAATTTTTTCTTCATTTTGCAGATTTTTTTTACTGTAAAGGCAAATTTTAGTATAAAGCCAAGGCCATAAAGGACATAGTGATTAATGGCTTTCTCATATTTAACTATCACCTGCCACCTCTTTACATATTCATGCTCTGCTCCAAACTTACTAAACTATTTGCAATTCCATAAAACAGTTGTCTTCAAATTGCAACTACCATTTAAATAATTAGCATGCATACTGGTATATTTCAATTTCTTTATAGACTGTATTGTACTATGATAATACAAATATTAAGATTATATGTGCTATGGCTTAATTGCAATTTGAGCATCCCCCAAAAGTGCATATGAAAAAGTTTTGTTCCCAGAGCGACAGTATTGGAAAATGCTGAAGACCTTTAGAAGTTGGGACCTAGTACAAAGTCCTTAGGAAATTGAGAGAATGCCCTTGAAAGGCTCTGGTTAAAGATGTGGCCAGTTTCCTCCTATTTGCATTCCCACTATAATTTGCCATACTAACCAAAGGATAAACCAATGGAGTTTCCCATTTTGAACAGAAATGCCACAGTCTGGCTGACTGTGCAAAGTAACCGGGTGGTGACAAGCAACTTGTGAAGGTTGATACAGTGGGAGCTGCTTTATTGTGAGATAGCAGAGGTAAATATACATAACTGAATACACAGCTTGTTTCAATTTAGCATCATCCAGTTACAGCAATCAGTCATTAAGGAATCCTCATCATCTTAATAATTACACACAGCTTAACTCAATTAACATAAAGTAGATACAGCAGTCAGTCATTAAGGAATCTCCATCATCTTAATGGCTCGCTGGCATTATTTCACAAATCACTCCCTCTGGCAAAATGCCAGGCGCTATCTTGACTTGGTTGTGACTCTCAACACAGAAAAATCTAAAACTGTGAGCTAAATAAACCTTTTGTCATTATAATTCATCATCTCTGGTATTTTGTTTTAATTACATTAAGCTATTTGATACAGTATGCTATGGCACTAATATAAAATTTAAATTAAATTGTAAAAAAAAATAACAAACTGAAAGATGAGGGTTTTTTTCCTAGTGACTTCAGATGTAATATTAGATTATTTATTTGGTGTCTTTCTATTCTTTTAATGAATGAGTTTAATGCTATAAACTTTCCTCTTAGAACTGTCTTTGTAGTGACCCAGAGATTTTGATATGTTGTATCACTATTCTTTTTTTTTTTTTCTGATCAAGCTGCAAATTTTTATTGTTCACACAGGGGTATTTATATGCTGGGGATGGGGAAGCTCTCTTATTGGCAGTTGCTGAATGTGGGTGGTAAAACTGCCAGCTGCAGGATGTCTGATGATCCTGATAACCTCAGGATGTTTCAGGAAGATAGGTAGCTGCAGGATGTCTCAGGGAGATAGATGGCTGCAGGATGTCTCCCAGGGGGCTGTTTCTTGTAAATGTCAGGCTATTCTTTGAAGGAGAATTTCCTTCTAGCCCCTGACACTTCTCTACCAACACAAGTTAAATTTCATATTTCATGGTCTCTTCTGATCTCAGAGCAACTTCCTTCCCCTCTCTCCTTCCCATATACCCACCTGGCTAAGTCGCAGGGCCCATTAAGCCCAATTCCACAGCCCTTCACCTTGCACCTGAGCTGAAGGAAATGCACAACCATGCAAACCTGCTTCCCACTGAGTTCATACTTCCTAACCTCAGAAGGGCCTGTGCCCAGCTACCTTTATTTTGTTGGTCTGCTCACTGCCACATTTGCATAGATAGTTATTTCCTGCCTTCTTTGTCCTCAAATCTCCAAAGCCATCTCCTTTCAGTGATGATCTTGACTCCTGTTTTGCTGAAGACTCAAGGGAAAATTTTCAAACTCCCACCTTTCTTTTTCCTACTAAAATCTGACTCATGCTCCCAAGTTGAACCTTCCTCTTTTTTATTTTTATTTTTATTTTTTTAGTTGTTAATGGACATTTATTTTTATGTGGTGCTGAGAATTGAACCAGTGCCTCACCTATGCAAGGCAAGTGCTCTACCACTGAGCCAGGACCCCAGCCCTCCAACCTTCCTCTTGCCCTCAATGCTTATCCCTTGTTCCTTTTAACATTATAAATTTTCCTCTTTCTTAGATTATTTCCATTGCATTAGAGCAGATTATGCTAAGTGAAGCTAGCCAATCCCTAAAAAAACAAATGCCAAATGTCTTCTTTGATATAAGGAGAGTAACTAAGAACAGAGTAGGGAAGAAGAGCATGAGAAGAAGATTAACATTAAACAGGGATGAGAGGTGGGAGGGAAAGGGAGAGAGAAGGGAAATTGCATGGAAATGGAAGGAGACCCTCAGGGTTATACAAAATTACTTATAAGAGGATGTGAGGTGAAAGGGAAAAAAAAAACAAGGGGGAGAAATGAATTACAGTAGATGGGGTAGAGAGAGAAGAGGGGAGGGGTGGGGAGGGGAGAGGGGATAGTAGAGGATAGGAAAGGCAGCAGAATAAAACAGACACTAGTATGGCAATATGTATCACTATTCTTATTTGAACCTATTTTTTTTATTTCACCCCTGATTTCTTCTGTTATCAATTCATCAATGAAAAGTCTATTATTTAGTCACCAGGTGCTAGAGTAGCATCTATTTTTATCTTATCATTGATTTCTAATTTTATTTCATTATGTTCTGGTAGAATGCAAGGTATGGATCAAAGACACAGGTATTAGACCAGAAACCCTGCACCTACAAGAGGAAAATGTAGACCCATCACTCCAACAAATAAGCTTAGGAATCACCGTCCTCAACAAGGATTTTTTTTTCCTAAAACTTTTTTATTTATTTAATTTTATATGGTGCTGAGGATCAAGTACAGTGTTTCACATGTTCTAGGCAAGTGCTCTACCACTGAGCTATAACCCAGTCCCTCAACAAGACTTCTAAAGCATAAGAATTAATCTCAAAAATCAATAACTGGGTTGGTATCAAACTAAAAAAAAACTTCACAGCAAAAGAAAGAATCCAGAGCATGAAAAGAGATCCTACAGAATGCGAAAAAAATATTTGCCACCCACACCTCATGTAAGGCATTAATTTTCAGAATATACAAAGAACTCCAAAAGCTCAACACCATAAATAAATAAATATATAAACAGACAAAGAAACTAAACAGACACTCCTGAGGAGGAGAATTACAAATGGCGAAAAAATATATGAAAAATGTTCAACATCTCTAGCAATTAGAGAAATGCAAATTAAAATGACACTGACATTTCATCTCACTCCACTCAGAATGACAATTATCAAGAAAGAAGTCACAATAAATAAACAAATGTTGTCAAAGAGGTAGGAAAAAGGGTACAATCATATGTTGTTATTGGGACTGCCAATTGGTGCACTATGGAAAATAATAAGATATTTCTCATAAAACTAAGAATGGAACCACCATTTGACACCCAGTCATCCAACTTCTCTATATATTCAAAGGAGTTAGAATCAATTTACTATAGTTACATAACTACATTAATGGTTATAGCAGCACAATCCACAGTAGCTAAGCTATAGAACCAACCAAGATGCCTGTGAACATATGAATGGATAACAAAATTGTGGTTCATACATACAATGGAACATTACTCAGTCATGAAGAATGACTTTACAACATTTTCTGGTAAATGGATGGATACAGAGACAATCATGGAAAGTGAAATAAGCAAATCCAAAAAAACAAATAAAGGTCAAACGTTCATTCTGACATAAGGATACTGATACATAACAAGATGGTAAGAGGTGAAATAGATGTTTGGTGAATTAGACAAAGAAAAATAAAGCAAAGGAGGTGGATATGAAGAAAAAATACAGTGTAATAAATCTGACATAACATTCTTATGCACATATATGAATACACAATACTGAATATATACTGGCTATTAAAACTTTAAGATTTAACCCAGAAACTGAACCTTTCAGGCAGCCTTTTCTAATCACTACCATTCCCAAATGGATTAGATATGCTTACTTGTGTTTCCACAGAACAACAAAAAGTTTGCCCTTGATGACATTCAGCACACTGCTCTAATAATCTTCCTCTTCAAAAGAGTGTAAATCTTATAAGGCCAAAAACCTATATTAGTCTTCTCAATACCACCAGGGCCTGAAGAAATGTAGGCACTAAAATATTGTTAATTTAACTACTGAATTAATATGTGAAAACATCTTAATTTTATGCAAGAACTAACCACAGATTATATGTTTTCTTCACACATACAATAATCACACAACATACTACCACCCATGTAGATAACCATAGTCATAGATAAATAAAGGAATGCACACCCTTACCAAAAAACATATATTCATAATACAAATGTTAATATGTACAAACATATATTCATAACACAAATAAAAATATGTACTTTTACTCAGTGAAACACCTGTACTCATCCTCAACTATGGAAAAAAATGTTCTTTTTGCTACACACTGATTTGGTTAAAGCTCTAATAATCCAATTACTTTACCTCTAAACTTTCTTGCATTGTGTCATACAGGAACTTTTGTGGAACACCTCATACCTAAACCACAACATATTTTTTTAATAATTAATGCCTTGTAGATATACAGAAAGGTGAGATTCACTGTGGAATATTTATATGTGTACATAGGAAAATTTGATCTAATATATTTTCCCATTCTTCTCTTTTTCCTTCCCTGTTTTCTCCTTTTCAATTCTATTCCTCTACTCCATTTATCAGAATTAACCCACTACCACCATTAACTTTCTTCCTCCTTGTTTTGGTCTACTTCTGCTTATCAGAGAAAATAATTGACCTTTGTCTTCTTAGGTCTGGCTTATTTCACTTACAATGTTGGACTCCAGTTCCATTAATTCACTGGAAAATGACATAATATCTCTCTTCCTTATGGTTAATACCTTTTCTTTATCCATTCATCTATCAACAGATACCTATGTTGGTTTCAGAGTTTGGATACTGTGAACCCCTCTACTATAAACATGGATGTGCCTGAATTCCAATGATATGTTGATTTTATAGCATAGGGGTGTCTACTGAAAAGTAGGAAAGTTGGGTCATATGGTGGTTGCATTCCATGTTTTCTGAGGAATCACCATACTGCTTTCTAGGGTGGTTGCACTAATTTGCAGTACCACCAAAAATGTATGGGTGTATTTTTTTCCCCTCATCCTGGCTAACACTATTATTTGCATTCTTGATAATTGCCATTCCATATAGAGTGAGATGAGATCTTAAGGTAGTTTTTATTTGCATATATATGATTGTTAGATATGTTGAACATTTTACAAATACTTATTGGCTATTTTTATTTCCTCTTCTGAGAAGTGTCTTTAATTATTTTGCAGATTTATTAATTTTGGGGGTGTTAAGTTTTTTAAGTTCTTCATATATTCTTTTTTAATATTTTTTTTTGTTTTTTAGTTGTAAATGGACCCAATATCTTTATTTGATTTATTTATTTATTTATTTTTATGTGGCACTGAAGATTGAACCCGATGCCTCACACATGCTAGCAAGCATTCTACCACTAAGCTACAACCCCAATCCATCTTCATATATTCTTGATATTAATTCCCTATCATAGAGCAGGTGGCAAAGAACTTCCATTTCCTATTCTCTATTATCACATTCTTGTCTCTTTGATGCAAAGAAGCTTCTAATTTGATGCCTTTCTACTTACTGATTCTTGGTTTTATTTCTTATGCTTTATGAGTATTGTTAAGAAAGGGAGTGGCTGTGGCAATATGCTGAAGTATTGGGTCTATACAGTCTTGTAACCATCACAGAGATACTGGAATATCAGTCCTTTCCCCCAGTTCCAATCCATTAATGAAGACAGGTATTAAGAAAATGAAAAAAGAAGTTTTATTGTTTTGCTAGTAAAGGATAAACACAGGGGAATCCTGTTTCACAGGCTATAATTCTAACTGTTCATCACAACAAAGGACTTTTTTTTAGTTCTTTTTAGATATACATGACAGTAAAGTGTATTTTGACCCTATTATAAATACATGTAGTATAACTTCTTCTAATTAGGATCCTATTTTGTGGTTATACATGGTTGGATTTATTCTGGTCATGTATACATATGTAAGGATACGAAAGTTATGTCCAGTTCATTCTACTGTCTTTCTATTCCATCCCCTCTTGCTTCTCTTCATTCCCCTCTGTGTAATCCAATGAACTTCTATTCTTCCTCTCCCTGCCTCCCTTGTTGGGGTTTAGAATCCACATATCAGACAGAGCAGAGGGCTTTTAAAGAGGTGATTCAAAGGCTACATTCACTTGTGCCCTGTTAGGGGTGATAATGTGATAATTTACTTGTAACCTCAAGATGTAAACATTTCATAATTTTTTGGAAACAGTCTTGAAGTCTGAATTACTTTAACTGTGGTATGTGAGCTAGAGGACAGATAACTTGACCTAGGATAAGAAGAAGGCTATTCTTGCTTCCCCAACATGAGAAGGGGAGAGGGAAAAGATAAAGGGGGAAATGTCAGATTTAAAATAAGGCACAATGGCAGAGCAGCAAGTTATATTTAAAGCATGAAGTGGACCAATTACATTTGCTTATTGTCAATTCTACCTTGAATTTCGACTGAAAATGAGATGACAAATATCTCCAAGATGCTTTCTACTGAAACTGGGTGATGGAGAGAGTCTTAAAATAAATGTTTTCATCTCTTACCATTTTTTCTGTTTTGTACTTTTATGAGTAAGAATGGTGAAATGATTCCAACCTTGGTGGTGACCTGGAAGAAGCACACTCATTTACAGCAATTATTATTTGACTGGTTTTTGTACATACAAATTTAATCTAATTTCATTTGTTATAAACACATTTCACCCTTTACCCCCAGGGTAACATAAAGGGTGTACAATATACCATTTCTTTCTGGGTCCAGTTTAAACCTGTGTCATGTGATACCTTTACTGAGCAGAAACTGGCAACACCTTACTCCATTGCAGGTCAGTTACTCGGCATAATTTAGCCACCACCTTTTCTAAGGTGTGCTTTACCTTTTCTGTTCACCTGTAGATTGAAGTCTCCAGGATGCATTTAACTGTCATTGATTATCAAACACTATGCTCATTTCTTCAATGAAAGATTGTCTATTCTCACTTTGCCTTGAGGAGGGTATCTCTTACCTCAGAACCAGCTCTTTCAAGACAACTTTAGTTATTTCTAAAACCTTTTCTGTTCTGGTAGGATAAATCTTGACTCACGCAGAGATAGCATCTACCAGTATACACAAATATCTGAAGTTTTCCATGGCAGAGGGCATTTGGGTAAAATTTGTTATTCAGTAAATGGCTATAATTTTACATATTCTATTTTTTTATGCTAGACTGTTTTTTATTCCTCAAATGGTTTGGGGCACAGAAATCACACTGCCAAATAATTTGCTAAAGAGTATGTTGGAGATGTGGTCCTCAGAAATTTGGCTTCATGAAATTCACCAAGGCACCCTCCCATTGTGAGCACATTTCATTTTTCCCAAGGGATAGACCAATATTTTAAAAGGATGATGAGCCCAGGGGCATTTGTCTCCACTTGGCAGTGCTATCTCAGACATCAAAGCTCCATTCTTTGGCTATTTTTTTGTCCTTCTTGGTATAAAAGGGTTTGCATTGGTCCAATTCAAGCTGTGGTATTAGGGCCCCAATAAGTGGTTGACATTTGGATTGTCTGATAGGATGGCCTTCTATCTCCTCATCATCCCAGTAGTTGACCAGTATTCTTCTTTTTCTGTGTAGTCAGGCTGTTTTTAACAAATATGCTACTGGACACAGTATGTTCCCCAATCTCTATAAGATAACTTTTATGTGTTGTACTTTGTTTCTCATGCACATATAGTCTGAACTCATTTTGTAAATCAGGCAAGTCTATGACAGGGGCTATCATGGGGTGATTTTTAATTATTTTTATAGACCTTTATCATGTATATGTGGTGCTGAGGATCAAACCCAGTGCCTCACACATACTAGGCAAGCACTCCACCATTGAGCCACAACCCCAGCCCTGTCATGAGTTTTTCATTTAAATTCTTAAAGGAATTTTGGCATTCTGGGGTCGGTCCAAGTCAAGTTCTATTTATGGTCCATTTAAAGCCTCATACAGAGGTTTAGTTATTTGTCAAAAATTGGGGATCCAAATCTTGCAGAATCCTGACATTCCCAGGAAACCACATAACTGTCTCTGGTTCTTGCCTTCTCTAAGGCTCAAGGTAGCTTTCTTTTAATCTGACATCAAACTCCTGTTTTGTTGGCTTACCTGAATCCCAGATGGTGACTTGTTTACAAAAGTGATCCATTTTTATAGTGGATACCACATATCCATGAGAGGCAAGGCAATTTAGTGCAGCAATAGTGTTTGAAAGGCAGTGTTTATACTCAGAGCTATATATAAGCAAACCATCCACATATTTAAAAAGAATTCCTTGATCCAGCTGTAAATTTCACAGATCTTTAGCTAGACTCTCATTTAACAGAGTAGGAGGTTTTTAATCCCTAAGGTAGGACAGTTCATCAATTCTGGGTAGTTACTATGGTATCAGAGGCTTTCAACTCAAAAGTAAATAGTAATTGGGACTTTCTTTCCAAAGGGATGCAAAAGAATGCATACTTTAAATGTAACACTGTGAATCAGCCATAGTTACCTGGCATCACAGAGAGTAGGACGTATGGATTTAGTACTGTGGATTGATTATTCTTAACAATATTATTTACAGCTCTCAAAACTTGCACAAATCAGTATTCATAAGTGTAAAGTTTCTTTTGTTTCATAGTTTAATCTTTTTTGATATTTTAGCTTCTTTGTAACTACATCAAAAATCCAAATGAAGTTTGAAGTATTTTATTTAAGATATTTTAAGCCAATACGAATATTTAGAGTGCTGACAAAATTGAATATTTATAAAGGTATGGTTCATTTTCCTTTTTTATAATAATGACAATTATTATTCTTTCATAAATTTTATTAGATTCTTTTTATTATTCCACGTCATGATCATATTCTTCATATCTTCCTCTAATAATATTCTCCCATGGTAGCACTGATACATTTTTAAATATTCTCCAGGGTTTAATCAATGGCAATTTTCTTCCTTCAAACTTGGTACATTCAAAAGCTATCAGTGTCACTAAAATAGTACTCAATATTTAATCCAATTTTCTATGTCAAATATTCTTTAAGATTTTACAGTTGGTTGTTTTAATTTACTTGACTCTTTGATAGATATATTCAGTTCTAAAATGGTTATATAGGTTTTTTGTTAATGTCCTCAATTATAGTGTCTTTAATCTACAGGGTGCTTCTGGAATTAAGGGACTTCTGAAATCCTTAACCCATCATTATGGTTATATACCAAAGACCAAAGGGCAATTTTTTTTCTGATATGTGGAAGCTAACACACAATAAGGGGGGGGGGGGAAGGAATGATAGAAATTCTGTGGATCATAAAAAGAGGAATGAAGAGAAGGCAGGGGAGTTTGTAATAGGAAAAACAGGAAATAATCTCACATAATTTTCTTATGTACCTACAAAAATACAACACAGTGAATCCTGCTATTGTGTACATGCACAAGACTGAGGTGCTAATTAGAATATGATATATTCCATGCAGTATAATTTTATCAAAACAGATTCTAATGTCATGAATTAAAAGAACCAATAAAAAAACTTGATTCACATTTTCTGATCATTGTAGTAATTACACTCCAATGCCAGAAACTGAAAAGCAATAGTTCCATAGATTTAGTGCTTGAGTTATAACCTTATAAAGTGTTTATTTATATTGGTTTGTATTTTTTCTTTCAATGCATGTGCTATGACACCTCAATGAGTAGGCTGCTAAAACCTTCTCTTGTTTTGCTATAAAAGTGTGAAGTTTCTTAACAGAAAAAAAATAGGTGTATTGTAGAGTATAAGGCAAAATGGACTTAATCCATATTTAAAAATTTGTCCAGAAAAGGTTATATCATGATCAATGCATCTAATTACCTGCTCCTTAAACAAAATATTGATTGGGATAATATTGATTTCTCTTTTCAGGTTCCTTTAGTAGAACTCCAGCAGAACAGGCTTAATCCCTATTTCTGGATAGCAAGTGAAAGTGGAACCACAGGTGTATTCTGATGTAACTTGTAAATGGAGTCATCGCTTTTTGTGTGCAAATGTTTTCTTAGTATTTAAATTACATAACACATCTAATCAAAGGAAAATGATCAGACAACCTGATGTTTTCAAAAAATAAACACACAAAAAAAATTCTGCTTTTTCTTCTTCCCAGGTTGCATACAAAGGGTTGAAGCACAGGATATTGTTGAGACTGACTTTCCACTCTTACCATTATCACAATGCCATAAACTTCAAGTTACCCCTATTAATTGCACCCAGAGGTTCTTGTTGGAACATCTACATGCAGTAAGCACGTTGATATTCATTGTAGAAATGCCCTTTCCATCCTTTTTCTCCAGCTTCTTTGAAGATCCCTTTTCAGAGCCTGCTAAGAAAACACAAGTTGGTTTACGTTTCTGTTCTTCCAAGACATTATATACCTTAAGTAAAAATATCAACTAGCCATGAAGGATTATGTCAGTTTCCCCGCTCTGTTCACTGAAACTTTTTTTTTTATGTCCAGGGCATTTTATCCAATGAAGGTCACATTGACCATACAGAGTTTTTTTTTAGAGACCTGTCCCTGAAGAAAGCAGAATGGCCCAGAGACAGATATCTGCATATGTAGGACTCTGGGAGTCATCCATCAGGGTTTCATCCAAATATTTCCACAGCTCAAGGAAGGAGATCAGAAATTGATTAAGGACACACATGATTGAAAAGCATCCAAAGAAGGCCTTGACTCTCCTAGGCTGCTTTTAAAAATAATCTTTATATTTGTTCTTTTTAGATATACATGATACTAAAGTGTATTTTGACATATTGTACATACATGAAGTATAACTTATCCTAATTAGGATCCTATTACTGTGGTTGAAGGGAGGTTTGGGATCTAGAAGTCCTAGGATACTTTGCTTTAGTTACTGTTGAGGCCTGAAAAGTTTTGTTTCTGATGCTGAGGCCACAAAGATGGTTCAGTTTATCTCCATATGAAGATAACCTCTGCTGCTTGTGGTGTAGCTATAGTATAGTCCAAGCAGTTTAAGGCCTTTAGCTTTTTGAGCCAGACCATAGCACTGGGCAGTTATTCAGCTCAAGTTTTACAGCTGTTGCTTTTGTCCACAAAGGCTAGGGTGTTGCAGAATTTACTCTACTCTAGCAACATGCTTTCAAGCCATCGCTGGTTTTATTTTCTGTTTGCAGGTGTTTATCCTGCCAATCTCCCTGTGTATTTAGGTTGATGGGTTATAGTAATAGCAAAAATCATTCTGCCCTAGTATTGGATATCCCCTGCCCAAATGGGATGCCCTGTCAATCTTAAGTGGGGAAACCATTCCTGTCCCCAAGTCATAATCTAGCAGTTCAGACACCCACAACCACACACTTTTTGACCAGAAGCCACAATCTCATTTGAGCAAAAGGGGCTGGAGGGCATGTCTGATGTCAGGTCCTCTTTTCCAATTTCCCTATAGCTCAGGCAGCTTTTCTGGGATTTTTCTTTCATCTCAGCATTCCTGGTCCACAATAAGACGATCTGCTGTTTCTTGGAGATAGACTCAGAAGCAGTGCTAGGACAGCCAGCCCTAGGTTGAATAAATTTAAATCTTTAAAACGTTTCTTCTGGTGTCCTGCCATCCTTGCACACAAGAGTCAGTGCCTTTTCTGCACCACTAACTCAGTTTCTGACTACTCAGACTCCTTATCATGCAATTGAATAAATGCCAGCACATTCAGAATTTCTTTCATTCATTTTATCTCTGATAGACCAATGTCAACTGAAAGATTGTATAATTCAGAGAACCATCCAATGAACAGATTGTGTTTCAAAAACCATCAAACTTTTCTTAGGTAGGTTTATAATTACAGGTGGCTCATTCAGTCAAGATCTTTCCCAAGTGATTACTGGTAAGATCAATGTAGCATTTATCAAGTATGAAAGGGCCAGTAAGAGATACAAATAAAAACACAGAGACATACAACCAGAGGTATTCCACAAAACCAGGAACAACATATGGTGATCTTTAAAATAGGCAGATCAGAAAAGAAATATATTATTCCCTAGATTCCCTGCTCCAATTTAACCATGACTGCTATATCAATGTTGCTATAGATGTTCCCCAAAAGAATAAGATGTTACCATGAAGGGGAACTAGAAGTCCTCATGAAGGGGAACCAGATGTGTGGAATAAAGCCTCTTGGCATGTACACCATGGCAGCTTACCAGCTAGAGCTATGTGTTGAGATATAATGTATTCATTTTCCCTTTTCTCAAATTAGATCATTTGGTAAAGCAACCGAAACTGTTCAGAGAGAGAAGACAGTTGATCCCTAAAGCAAAAGGAACCTTAACAACTGCTTGTACAGTCCTTCGTCACTCTCTCTCTTTACTTACAGAATCTATTCCTGGGTTTTAACACAAGGTTAAAACACCAGACTCCAAATTATCCAGTGGTACTTTCTCAACAAGCTCACCAGTGACCTTACATTTTTCTGGATGGAAGGGGGGAATGCTTGGACTGTCTAACTAGCCCAAGAAGTCCAGAGCAAAAGCCACTCTCAGGACCAATACTTCTGTCTACTGATAATTCAATAATGAGGACAAAATTTGAAGAAAAAGTAAAATGAAGTTTTATTACTTTGTTTGTAAAGGAGAAACACAAGGGACTTCTGTTCCAGAAGCTGTATTTCTGTTAGGGGGAAGAGATGGCTTTTAAAGAGATATTTCAAAGTCCGCATTCCAGCTGTGTCATGTCAGCAGTAAAAATTCACTTGTAGCCTTCAGAGTTAGTCATATCATAGATCATCTGGCACCAGTCCTGAATTCTGAATTTCTTTATTCCCGTGGTGAATGAGCTCAAGGATAGGTAACTTATCTAGGATGGGGAGAATTTATTCTTGCTTCCTTCATCCTTACGAATGGGGGAAAGGAATAAAGTAATACAAGCAGGCCAGTTTTAAAATAAGCCATAGTTACAGAACAATAAGTGTTATGTTCAAAGCATGAACTGCACCCCTGTTACAAGTTTAGGGCAGTTTTTGAAAAGGAAAGCTGAGGTAGAGATGAAAAACTAATAAACATTTTACCAAACTTTACAGTGTTGGCTGCTGTGGTCATTTGCCCTATCTCCAGAAACACTTATGGGGCAACATAGCTGAAGCTTGGGCATTGCCATGCCTCACAATACCTAGCATAATCTAAAGCTGGAAGGCCCAACAAGAAATTTCTCCATCTCCAATGTCTCAGCCAGGAGAAGTTTTAGGCACTGTAATGTTAGTGTTTTGATTTTACTGCTATGGTCTTCTGTGTTGGTTTAAAGGATGCCAAACTATTTGACATTGCATATGTTATCTCAATAGATGGATCTGAGGACTCTTATGCTAAGCTAAATAAGCCGATCCCCCTAAAAACAAAGGTTGGATATTCTTTCTGATATGTGGGCACTAACACACAACAAGTAGGGGTAAGGGAAGTGTTGCAAGCCATCCATGTGCTGTGTGTGTGAGCTGTGTGCATCATAACCATATGAGTGGACAGGTCTGTCACTGCATGCTGACTGAGTTGTGTGATACAAGTGTGCCTCTCTTCTTGCTCTCCCTGTGATCCCACACAGCACCTGAGATGGGTATGACTTGCCGAGATGTCAATCAATCTGCTGACCACAAGACATCAAGGAGCAAGATTCGACCTTTGAACCCTTATCCCCTGCCTTATTTGGTGAAGAACATTCTATCAAAACTCTTTTGTCAACCCCCCAATAAAAATAAAGAGATTCTGGGTGCATGCTCTCTTTTCCAGTGTTGAGCATGGAAGCTGACCCTTAAGGTTGTAAGCAGTCCCACCCTTGATCTGAAAAACTCAGATTCATGTGTTGCGTGATTTCTTCACTGTTTTCTAAGTTTAATGTTGAAGCCAGGCTTTTGAACCCATTTCATCTCGTCAGCTCAGGTCACTGGTGAAAGGGAAGAGTAGAAGTTCAGTAGATAAGATAAAGGTGAATGAAGGGAATGGGGAGGGAACAGTAATAAGAAAGACACTGGAATGAATCTGACATAATTTTCCTATGTACATATATGAATAAACCACAGTGAATCTTTACATCATGTACAACCACAAGGATAGAATAAGATGTGCTTCCTATTTGTATAAATATGTCAAAATATACTTTACTGTAATTTCTAACTAAAAAGAACAAATAAAGAATGAATAAGTTCCCTTATTCATGCACTGGAAGCAATAATATGAAAGTTAACATACTATACAAATCAATATAAAGATTCAATACAATATTCAGCAAAATACCAATGACATTCTTCACAGAAATAGAAAAACAATTCTAAAATTCAAATGGAAGTGCAAAAAGCCCAAATATCCAAAAAGAATGTAGAATAAGAATACAGACAGAGGCATCACAATACCTTTCTTCAAGTCATACCACAAAGCCATAGTAATTAAAGCAGCATGCATTAGAATAAATGCAAATATATAGAAAGATGCAAGAAATAGAGATACCAGAAATAAACCCCTATATCTCATCCATATAATTACCCAAAAAATCACAAATTACATTGAAGAAAGAATAATCTCTTCAAAATGAGCTGGAAAAACTGGATGCAATATGCAGAAAATGACCCATATCTCTCACCCCATAAAAACCAACTGAAAATGAATCAAATATATTAATATAAGTTTTAACACTATGAAATTATTGGAAAAATACCAAGGGGCAACACTTTAATACACTGGTATAGACATTATATTTTTTTTCTGGATAGAAACCCAAACACACAAGAAACATAAACAAACCCTACAAATAGAATAAAATCAAACTAAACAGCTTTTGCATAGAAAAAGAAATAATCAACACTCTGAAAAAGCCAAATGTAGAAATAGAGAAAATATTTGCAAATTTATAACTGAAAAGGGTTAATATACAGAATATATTTGTAAAACTAAAAATCTTAACAATTAAAAATATGCTATCAACCCAACTTAAAACTAGAAAAGCATCTGAATAGATACTTATCAAAAGAGGAAATACAAAGTGGCAATAAACACTTACAAAAATGCTTAATATCAACTCAATAATCAAAACTATTGAAACACCATCTCATCACATATGTATGGTTGTTAGAAGAAAAATAAAGAAAAAGAGGAAAGAAAACAAAGAATGATACACGCATCTGGGAGTGATGCCCAGAAAAGCTAATTGTTAAACACTGTTGGTGGGAATTCCTAAAACACAAATGAACAAACAAACAAATAAAAACATGTAATACAGTTTTCCTCCTTCTGGGTATACATATCCAAAGGAAATTAAATCATACACAAAAGTGATTCTTGCATTCCCATATTTATTGTGACACTATTTGCAATAACTAGTGTATGGAATAAGCCTATATGTTTGTTAGCAGATAAATGGATAAAGACAATATGGTAGTTATACATAATGGAGTATTAATCAGACATAAAAAGATTGAGCTGGTCAATATCATATTAAATCAAATGAGCCAGGCACACAAAGTGCTATGTTTGTTTGTTTGTTTTTCTCTCACTTGTGGAAAGTAAAAAATAAAAAGTCAAAATGAAATTAGAATGGTGAGTACTAAGGAATAGGAAGGGTGTTTGTGGAGGGGGGAATAGAGGGCAAGGGAGGAAGAGTGGAGATTGGATATGATCAATGTACTCTATGAATGTGTGTTACAGTTAGTGTTAGGGTTTTGTTTAGGTTTAGGTTTAGGTTTAGTGTAAGAGTTAGCATTTAGGTTACATTTAGGGTTACAATTAGGGTTAGGGTTTGTGTTAGTTTTAGGGTTAGGTTTAGGTTTAGGATTAGGGTTATGTTTAGTGTAAGGGAAAAGGTTAAATTAACGTCAGGGGTAGGTTTAGGGTTAGTGTTAGGGTTGGGGTTACTGTTAAGGTTAGTGTTAGTGTTAGGTATACAGGTCGTGTTAGAATTAGGGTTAGGCTTAGGATTAGGTTAGGTTTAGAGTTACGGTTTGGTTTAGATTTTGTGTTAGGGTTAGGGTTAGAGGTAGGGTTACAGTTAGGGTTAGGTTTAGTGTTAGGGTTAGTGTTAGGGTTAGGGTTAAGTTTAGTGTTAGGTTTAGGGTTGGTCTTAGGGTTAGGTTTAGGGTAAGGTTTATGGATAGGGTCAGTGTTAGGGATAGGGTTAAGATTAGCGTTATGATTCGTATTAGAGTTAGGGTTAGTGTTAGGTTTAGGGTTAGGGTTATTGTTAACATTAGGATCAGGGTTAGTCTGTGTGTTAGGGTTCTGGTTAGAGTTAGGGTTAGGGTTAGCGTTAGGGTTAGTGTAAGGGTTAAGGTTAGGTTTAGGCCTAGGTTTAGTGTTAGGGTTAGGGTTAGTTTAGGGTTAGGGTTTGTGTTAGAATTAGGGTTAGAGTTGAAGTTATGGTTATGGTTAGCGTTAGGGTTAGGTTTAGGATTTGAGTTTGGGTTAGTGTTGGTATCAGAGTTAGGGTTAGTTTTAGGGTTAGTGTTAGTTTTAGGGTTAGGTTTAGGGTTTGTGTAAGGATTAGGGTTAGTTTTAGAGTTAAGGTTAGGGTTAGGGTTAGGCTTGGGATTTTGGTTAGTGTTAGGGTTAGGGTTAGAGTTAGTGTTAGGTTTAAGGTTAGAGTTTGTGTTATGTTAGGGTTAGAGTTAAATTTAGGGTTAGCGTTAGAGTTAGGGTTGGTGTTAGGATAATGGTTAGGGTTAGGGTTAGGGCTATTTTAGGGTTAGGGTTAGGTTTAGGGTTAGGGTTTCTCTTATGGTTTAGCTTTAGGGTTAGGGTTGTGGTTTGAGTTAGTGTTAGTGTTAGGGTTAGGGTTAGGGTTAATGTTAAGGTTAGGATTAGGGTTTGTGTAAAGGTTAGGGTTAGGGTTAGTGTTTGGTAAGGTTTAGGGTTAGGGTTAGTTTAGGTATAGGGTTAAAGTTCGGGTTAGAGTTTTTGTTAGGGTTACGTTTAGTGTTACAGTTAGGATTACAGTTCAAGTTTGGGTTGAGGTAAGATTTAGGGTTAGTTATAGGTTTATTGTCAGGTTAGTGTTAGAGTTAGGTTTAGGGTTAGAGTTAGATTTAGGGTTAATTTAGGTTTAGGTTTAGTCCAAGGGTTAGGGTTAGAATTAGGGTTTGTTTGAGGGTTAGGGTTATGGTTAGGGTTAGTGTTAGTGATAGGGTTGGGGTTAGGCTTATGTTTCATGTTAGGTGTGGTGTTAGGGTTAGGGTTAGTGTTAGGTTTAGGGTTCAGTTTAGGGTTACGGTAAGTGTTAGCTTTAGGGTTAGGTTTGCAGTTAGAGGTATTGTTAGGGTTAGGGTTATTGTTAGGGTTAGTGTAAGGATTAGTTTCAGGGTTAGGTTTAGGTTTACTGTTAAGTTTAGGATTACGGTTTGTGTTAATGTTCGGGTTAGGTTTAGGTTTAGGATTATGGTTATGGTTAGGATTCTGGTTAGGGTTAGGGAAAAGTTTAAGGTTAGATTTGGTTTAGGGTTAGGTTTATGGGTTGTGTTAGGGTTAGATTTTGTGTAAGGAGTGGGATTAGTGTTAGGGTGAGTGTTAGATCTTGGTTTCAGGTAAGTTTTAGAGTTAGTGTTAGGTTTAGGATAAGGATTAACGTTAGGTTAGGCTTCGGTTTAGGGTTAGATTAGAGTTACTGTTATGATTAGTTTTAGGGTTTCTGTTAGGTTTAGGGTTAGGGTTAGGGTGAGGGTTAGAGTTAAAGTTTTTGTTATGGTTAGGGTTGGGTTTAGGTTTAGGTTTTTTTGAGGGTTAGGGTTAGGTTTAGGGTCAAGGTTAGGATTACAATTAGTATTAGCATTAGGGTTAGGGTTGAGGTTTGGGTTAGTGTTAAAGTTAGGGTTAGGGATAAGGTTAATGTTAGGGTTAGGGTAAAGGTTAGTGTAAGTGTTATGGTTAGAGTTAGTGTTATGGTTACGGTTTAAATTAGTTTAGGGTTAGGTTTAGGGTTAGGGTTAGTGTTAAAACTAGGTTTAGGGTTAGGTTTATGGTAAGTTTTGGGATAGTTTTAGGATTAATCTTAGAGTTAGGGTTACGGAAAGGGTTTGTGTCATGGTTAGGGTTAGGGTTAGATTAAGAGGTAGGGTTAGGCTAGGTTTAGTGTTAATGTTTGGCTTAGGTCTTCTATTAGGGTTAGGGATAGGGTTGGGATTAGGGTTAGGGTTAGGGTTAGTGTTAGTGTTAGGGTTAGTGTTAAGGTTAGTGTTAGGGTAAGGGGTAGGTCTAGTGTTAGGGTTAGGGTTAGGTATAGTTTTAGTGTTAGGGTTAGGATTAGTGTTAGGGATAGGGTTACTGTCAGGGTTAGTTTTAGGGTTAGGAATAGTGTTAGGGTTATGATTCGTGTTAGGGTTAAGGTTAAGGTAAGTGTTCAGGTTAGTGTTAGTGTTAAGGTGAGGGT
This sequence comes from Marmota flaviventris, assembly GCF_047511675.1. Classification (NCBI taxonomy): domain Eukaryota; kingdom Metazoa; phylum Chordata; class Mammalia; order Rodentia; family Sciuridae; genus Marmota; species Marmota flaviventris. The sequence continues at coordinate 343,578 of NW_027287697.1, forward strand.
TAAGATTAGGCTATGTGTTAGTGTTCTGGTTAGGGTTATGGTTAGAGTTAGTGTTAGGGTTAGGGTTAGGTTTAGGTTTATTGCAAAAGTAAATGTTAGGGTTAGCTTTAGGGTTAATATTTGGTTTAGGGTTAAGGTTTGTATTAGAGTTAGGTTTTGGCTTAGGTTTGGGATTAGAGTTTACTGATAGGGATGAGTATAGGTTTACTGATAGGGATAATTATAGGTTTATGGTTAGGGCTAGGTTTAGGGTAATGTTTAGTGTTAGTGTTAGGTGTTAGTGTTATGCTTAGTGTTAGTTTTAGGGTTAGTGTAAGGGTTTGTGTTAATGTTAGGGTTAGTGTTAGGGTTAGTGTTAGTGTTATGGTTAGGAATAGGTTTAGGTTTAGGGTTGGGGTTTGGGTTAGTGTTGGGGTTAGTTTTATTGTTAGGGTTTCTGTTAGGGTTAGGTTTAGGGTTAGTTTAGGTTTAGTGTTAGAGTTAGGGTTAGGGTAGGTGTTAGGGTTAGTTTTAGGGTAAGTGTGTTAGGGTTAGAGTTAGGCTAAGTGTTAGGGGTTAGGGTTAAGTTTACAGTTAGAGTTAGTATAAGGGTGAAGGTTAGGTTTAGGATTAGGGTCAGTTTTAGGGTGAGGGTTAGGTTTGGTTTTAGCATTAGGGTTAGGCTTACGGTGAGAATTAGTGTTAGAGTTAAGGTTAGTATAAGGGATAGGGTTAGGATTAGGTTTAGGGTTAGTGTTAGGATTAGTGTTAGGGTTTGTGTCAGGGGTAGGGTTAGGGTTTGGGTTACGGTTTCAGTTAGGATTCGTGTTAGGGTTAGGTTTAATGTTAGGTTAGGGTCAGAATTATTGTTAAGGTTTGTGATACAGTTAGATTTACGGTTAGGGTTAGGGTTAGTATTAGGTTTAGGGTTAGTGGTAGGGATAGGGTTAGGGATAGTGTTATGGTGGGGTTATGTTTAATATTAGATTTAGGTTTAGGGTTAGGGTTAGTTTTAATTTTAGGCATAGTGTTAGGCTTAGTGTTAGGTTTAGGATTAGGTTTAGGGTTAATGTTAGGTTTAGGGTTACGATTAGGGTTAGTGTTAGTGATAGGTTTAGGGATGGGGTTATGTTTAGTGTTAGGGTTAGGTTAAAGATAGTGTTATGGTTAGTTTCAGTGCAATGTTTAGGGTTAGTGTTAGCGTTAGGTAAGGGTTAGGATTAGGGTTAGGTTAGGTTTAGGGTTTAGGTTTGTGTTAGGGTTTTTGTTAAGGTTAGGTTTAGTGTCAAGATTAGGGTTATGGTTCAAGTTTGGGTTAGGGTTAGGTTTTGGGCTAGGGTTAGGATTAGAATTAGGGGTAGTGTGAGAGTTAGGGTTAGGGTTAGAGTTAGTGTTAGTGTTAGGGTTAGGGTTAGGGTTAAGTTTCCTTTCAGGGTTAGTGTTAGGGTTAGGCTTAGGTTTAGGGTTAGTGTTAGGGTTAGGGTTAAGTATAGGGTTAGTGTAAGTGTGAGGGTTAGGGTTACGATTACAGTTAGAATTAGTGTTAAGTTTAGGTTTAGGGTTAGTTTAAGGTTAAGGTTAGGGTTAGGTTTAGGGATAGTGTTAGGCTAAGAGTTAACGTTTGTGGTAATGTTAGGGTTACGGTTAAGGATACAGTTAGGATTACAGTTAGGATTCAGGTTAGGGTTAGTGATAGGGTTAGGGTTAGGTTAGAGATAGGGTTAGGGTTTGTGTTAGTATTAGATTTTGGGTTAGGATTAGGTTAGTGTTACTGTTATGGTTAAGTTTTAAGGATAGTTTTAGTGTTAGGGTTAGGGGTAGGGTAAGGGTTAGCATTAGGTTATGGTTGCATTTAGGGTTACATTAGGGTTACTGTTAAGGTTAGAGTTTGGTTTGTGTTAGGTTTAGGGTTAGTGTTAGTGTTCGGTTTAGTGTTAGAATTTGTGTTAGGGTTAGGTTTAGGTTTAGGGTTATTGTTAAAGTTTGGGTTAGGATTAGGGCTAGCTTTAGGTTTAGTCTTTCTTCTAGATTTAGGGTTAGGTTTAGAGTTATGATTAGTATTAGTGTTAGGGATAGGGTTGGGGTTTGGTTGAATGTACAGGTTAGTGTTAGTGTTAGGGTTAATGTTAGGGTTAGGGTTAACATTTGTGTAAGGGTTAGGGTTAGGATTAGTGTTATGGTTACTGTTTGGATTAGTTTAGGTTTAGGGTTAGGGTTAGGGTTAGGGATACAGTTAGGTTTATGTTTAGGGTTCGGGTTAATATTAGCTTTAGTGTTATGCTGAATGTTAGAGTTAGGGTTAGTGTTAGGTAATGGGTTAAGGTTAGGTTTAGTGTTAGGGTTTGTGTTAGGTTTAGGGTTATGGTTAGGGTTAATGTTAGGTTTAGGGTTAGGATTAGTTTTAGGTTTAGGGTTAGGGTTAGGGTTAATGTTAGGTTTATGTTTGGGATTAGTGTTAGGTTTAGTATTGTGGTTTGGGTTCATGTTTTTGTTAAGGTTAGTGTAAGGGTTACGGTTAGGGTTAGGTTTAGGGTTAGGGTTAGAATTACTGTAAAGATTAGGGTTAGTGTAAGGGTTAGGATTAGGGTTAGGGTTGGGATTAGTGTTAAAGTTAGGATTTGTTTTAGGATTAGGGTTAGGGTTATGTGTACTGTTATGGTTAGGATTCTAATTAGGGTAAGGGTTAGTGTTAGGTTACGGTCAGGGTTACTGTCAGGGTTTGTGTTAGTGTTAGATTTAGGGTTTGGATAAGGGTTAGGGTGAGGATTAGGGTTAGTGTTAGGGTGAGCGTTAGGATTCGGGTTACATTTAGGGTTAGGGTTAGGGTTAGGATTAGGATTAGCATTAGGGTTAGGGTTGGGGTTTGGATTAGTGATAGTGTTAGGGTTAGGTTTAGGATTAATATTATGTTTAGGTTAAGTTTTGTGTAAGGGTTAGATTTAGGGTTAGGAGAAGGGTTAGGTATAGGGTTTGGCTAGGGTTGTTGTTAGGTTTAAGTTAGGGATAGGGATAGGGTTTGTATTACCTTAAAGTTTATGTTAGGCTTAGGGTTTGTTTTAAAGTTAAGGTTACGATTAGGTTACAGTTACAGTTAGGATTAGGGTTATAGTTTGGGTTAGGGTTAAGTTTAGTGTTAGTGTTAGGGTTAGGGTTAGGGTTAGTGTTAGGTGTAAGGTAAGGTTTAGGGTTAAATTTAGTGTTATGGTTATTATTAGGGTTAGGGTTATGGTTAGGCATAGTTTTAGGGTTAGTGTTAGGGTTAAGGTTAGTGTTATGCTTAGTGTTAGGTTTAGGATTAGAATTAGTGTTAAGGTTAGGTTTAAGTTTAGGTTTAGGGTAAGATTTAGTGTTAGGTTTAGGGTTATGGTTAAAGTTAGTGTTAAAGTTAGGGTTAGGGATAGTGTAAGGTTGAGGGTTAGGGTTAGCTTTAGGTTTAGTGCTAGGGTTAGGGTTAGGGTTTTCTGTTAATGTTAGGGTTAGGGTTAAGGTTAGGGTTATGGTTACTTTTAGGATTTGGTTTAGGGTTAGGAATAGGGTTAGTGTTAGGTTAGAGTTTGTGTTGGGGTTAGGGTTTGTGTTAGGGTAAAATTTTTGTTAGGATTAGGGCTAGGGTTAGTGTTAGGTATAGGTTTTGGTTTAAGGTTAGTTTTAAAGAGTGTGGTAGGTTTAGTGTTAGGGTTATGGTCAGTGTTAGTGAAAGTTTCAGGTTTATGTTTATGTTTAGGGTTAGGGTTGGTTTAGGTTTAGGGTTAGGATTTGTGTAAGTGTTAGTGTTAGGTTTAGGATTAAGGTTAGGCTTAGGGCTAGGGTTAGAGTTAGGGTTAGGTTTTGGGTTAGTTTTAGGTTTAGGGTTAGCGGAAGGGATAGTGTTAGCTTTAGATTTAGTTTTTGTGTTAGGATTAGAGTTAGGGTTAGGGTTGGGGTTAGTGTTAGTTTTAGGTTTAGTGTTAGGGTTAGGGTTAAGATAGTGTTAGGTTTAGGGTTAGGTTAAGGGTAAGGGTTAGAGTTAGGGTTAGTGTTTGGGTAAGTGTTAGGGTTAGGGTTAAAGTTACATTTAGAGTCAGTGTTAGTGTTAGGGATAGGGTTAGTGTAAGGGTTAGGGTTAGGGTTAGGTTTTGGGTTAGTGCTAGTTTTAGGGTTAGGTTTTGTTTTAGGGTTAGGGTTAGGGTTAGGGTTACAATTAGTTTTAGGGTTGGGTTAAGGTTAGGGTTATGTCTAGGGTTTGGTTTAGGGTTAGTGTTAGGTTTAGGGTTATGGATTGTGTTAGGGTTTGGTTTAGGGTTACGGTTAGGATTTGGGTTAGGGTTAGGTTTATGGTTATGTTAGGGTCAGGATTATGGTTAGGATTTGTGTTTGGGTTTGATTGAGGTTTAGGGTTAGGGTTATTTTTAGGGTTAGGTTTAGGTTTAGGGTTAGTGTTAGGGTGAGTTTGAGGGTTCGTGTTACTGTTAGGTTTAGGGTAACTTCTAGTGTTAGGTTTAGGTTTAGGGTTAAGTTTAGGGTTAGGGATAGTGTTATGGATAAAGATAGGTTTAGGGTTAGTGTTAGGGTTTGGGTTAGGTTTAGTGCTTGTTTTAGGGTAAGGGTTAGTGTTAGGGACAGTGTTAGGTTTAAAGATAGGTTTAGGGTTATTGTTAGGGTTACAAATAGGATAAGGATTAGATTTAGGTTTAGGCTTAGGGTTAGTGTTAGTGTTCATGTTAAGTTCAGTGTTAGGGTTAGGGTTAGGTTTAGGCTTAGTGTTAGCGTTAGTGTTAGGGTTAGATTTAGTGATAGGGTTAATGTTAAGTTTAGGATTATGGTTAGGGTAGGGTTAGGGTTGGGGTTAGGGTTAGTGTTATGGTTAGTTTAGGCTTAGTGTTAGGGTTAGTGCTAGTATTAGGGTTAAGGGTAGTGTTAGGGTTAGGTAAAGGTTAGGGTTAAGGTTAGGTTAGGTTTAGTGTTAAGGTTTGTGTTAGGTTTATGTTTAGTGTTAGGGTTAGGGTTATGGTTCATATTAGTGTTAGCATTAGAGTTAGGTTTAGTGTTAGGTTTAGGGTCAGCGTTAGTGTTAGTGTTAGGGTTAGGGTTAGATTTAGAGTTAGGGATAGGTTTAGGTTTCCTTTTAGGATTAGGAATAGGGTTAGGCTTAGTTTTAGGATTAGGTTTAGGCCTAGAGTTAGGGTTAGTATTAGGGTTAGGTTTAAGTTTAGGGTTCGGGTAAGTTTTCAAGTTAGGGTTAGTTTTAAGGTTGAGTTAGTGTTAGTTTTAGGGTTAAGGTTAGGGTTAGTGTAAGGATTAGGGTTAGGGTTAGGTTCAGCATTAGTGTTAGTGTTAGGGTTAGGATTAATGTTAATGTTTGGTTAGGGTAAGGGTTAGGTTTATGGTTATGGTTATGATTCGGGTTAGCTTTAGGGATAGGGTTAAGGTTAGGTTACTGTTAGTGTTAAGGTTAGGGTTTGTGTTAGGGTTGGATTTTGTGTAAGGTTTAGGGTTAGTGTTAGTGTTTTTGAAGTTTAGTTTTAAAGTTAGTATTAAGGTTAGGGTTATGGTTAGTGTTAGCGTAAGGTTTAGGTTTATGTTTTGGATTAGGGTTAGGGTTAGTGTTAGGGTGAGGTTTAGGGTTTGTGTTATTGTTAGGGTTAGGATAAGGGTTAAAGATAGGTTTGGGTTCGGGTTAAAGGTAGGTTTGGGATTTGGGTTAGTGTTAGGTTTAGGGTTAGGATTACTGTTAGGTATAGGGTTAGGGTTTGTGTTAGTGCTAGATTTAGTGGTAGGGTTAGGGTTAGGATTAGTTTTAGGGTTAGTGTTAGGGTTGGGTTTAGGATTAGTGTAAGGGTTAGGGTTAAGATTATGGTTAGAATTAGTGTTAGGTTTAGGGTTAGGTTTAGGGTTAGGTTTAGGGTTAGTGTAAGGGTTAGGTTTATGGTTAGGTTTAGTGTTTGGGTTAGTGTGAGTTTTTTTAAAGTGTAGGGTTAGGTTTTCAGGTTAAAATTAGTTTTAGCTTTAGGTTTAGTGTAAGTGTTAGGGTTAGGGTTATGTTTAGGGTAGTATTAGGCTTAGAGTTAGGGTTTGTGTTAGGGTTAGCGTTAGGGTAATTGTTACAATTCGAGTTAGGGTGAGTTTTAGGGTTAGGTTAGGGTCAGGGTTATGATTAGGGTTTGTGTTAGGGTTAGTTTTAGGTTTAGGCTTAAGTTTACTGTTAGGGTTAGTGTTAGGTTTAGGTTTAGGGTTAGGGTTAGTGTTAGGGATAGTGTTAGGTTTTAAGTAGATTTAGGGTTAGTGTTAGCATTTCAAATTGGATAAGGTTTAGATTTAGGGTTAGGGTTAGTGTTAGTGTTATGTAAGTATTAAGGTTAGGGTTAGTGTTCTGCTTAGTGTTAGGGTTAAGGTTAGGGTTAGGTTTAGGGTTAGGTTTACTTTTAGTTTTAGGTTTAGAGTTACATTTAGTGTTATTGTTAGGGTTTGTATTAGGGTTAGGTTAGCATTAGTGTTAGGGTTAGTATTAGGGTTAGGTAAAGTTTAGGGTTAAGGTTAGGTTAGTTTTAGGGTTAAGGTTTGGGTTAAGATTTGTGTTAGGTTTAGGTGTAGTGTTAGGTTCAGGGTTATGATTCAGGTTAGGGTTACAGTTAGAGTTAGGGTTAGTGTCAGTTTTAGTGTCAGGGTTAGTGTTAGTGTTAGGGTTAGGTGTAGGGGTAGTTTAAGTGTTATGCTTAAAGTTAGGTTTAGGGTTAGCATAAAGGTTAAGTATATAATTAGGTTTAGTGTGAGGGTTAGTTTTAGGGTTAGGATTGGTGTTAGGTTTAGGGTTAGGGTTAGGTTTAGGGTTTGTGTTAGGGTTAAGTTTAGGGTTAGGTTTAGGGTTAGTGTTAGTGTTAGTGTTAGATTAATTTTACAATTCATGTTAGGTTTAGGGTTAGGGTTAAATTTAGGTTTAGGGTAAAGTTAATGTAGGGTTACGGTTAGTGTTAGTGTTAGGGTTAGGGTTACGTTTAGTGTAAGGGTTAGATTTATGATTAGGTTTAGTTTAGTGTTTGTGTTAGGGTTAGGGTTCAGTTTAAGTTTAGGTTCAAGGTTAGGTTTAGTATTAGGGAAAACCTTATGGTTAATGTTAGGGCTAGTTTTAGGGTTAGGTTTAGGTTTAGTGTTAGGGTTTGGGATAAAATTTGTGTTATGGATAGGATTAGGCTTATACTTAGTGTTAGTTGTAGTTTTAGGGTTAAAGTTAGGGTTAGGGTTAGGGTTAGGGTTGTCTTAGGATTAGCATTAAAATTCTTGTTAGGTTTAGGGTTAGGGTAAAGATTTGTGTTAAGTTCAAGGTTAGGCTATGTGTTAGGGTTCTGGTTAGGGATAGGTTAGAGTTAGTGTAAGGGCTATGGTTAGAGTTATGGTGAGGGTTAGTGTAAGGGTTAGGCTTAGGGTTAGGTTTAGGGTTAGTGTTAGGGTTAGGGTTATGTTTTGTTTTAGGGTTAGGGTTAGGGATAGGGTTAGAATTAGTGTTAGGTTTAAGGTTAGGTTTAGGATTAGTGTTAGGGTTAGGCTTAGGGTTTGGTTTTTGGTTTCAGTTAGTATTCTGGTTAGGGTTAAGAGTAGAGTTAGGTTAGGGTCAGGATTATGGTTAGGGTTTGTGTAAGGGTTAGATTTATGATTAGGGTTAGGGTTAGGTTTAGTGTTAGTGTTAGGGTTAGGGTTAATGTTAGTTTTAGGGTTAGGGTTAGCATTAGGGTTAGGGATAGTGTTAGGTTTTAAGATAGGTTTTGGGTTAGTGTTAGGTTTTTGAATTGGATAAGTGTTAGATTTGGAGTTAGGGTAAGGGTTAGTTTTAATGTAAGTGTTATGGTTAGGGTTAGTGTTAGGCTTATTGTTAGTGTTAGGGTTAGGTTTAATTTTAGTTTTATGGTTAGAAGTATGTTTAGTGATAGTGTTAGGTTTAAGGTTAGGGTTTGTATTAGGGTTAGATTAGCATTAGTGTTAGGGTTAGTATTAGGGTTAGGGTTAGGTAAGGGTTAGGGTTAAGGTTATGTTAGTTTTAGGGTTAAGGTTTGAGTTAAGTTTTGTGTTAGGTTTAGGTTTAGTGTTAGGTTTAGGGTTACAGTCCAGGTTTGGGTTACGTTTAGATTTAGGGTTAGTGTCAGGTTTAGTGTCAGGGTTAGTGTTAGTGTTAGGGTTAGTAGTAGGGTTAGGTTCAGTGTTATGCTTAAAGTTAGGTTTAGGGTTAGTATAAGCATTAAAGTTATAATTGGGGTTAGTTTGAGAGTTAGGGTTAGGGTTAGGGTTGATGTTAGGTTGAAGGTTAGGGTTAGTTTTAAGGTTCGTGTTAGGGTTAGGGTTAGTATTAGGGTTAAGTTTAGAGATAGGTTTAGGGTTAGTGTTAGCATTAGTGTTAGATATAGTTTTACGATTCATGTTAGGTTTTAGGATTAAGGTTAGGGTTAGTGTTAAGTTTATTGTTAAGTTTAGGGTTAGGGTTAGTGTTAGTGTTAGTGTTGGGGTTAGTTTTAGTGTAATGGTTACATTTACGGTGAGGGTTAGGTTAGTGTTAGGTTTATGGTTAGAGTTTGTGTTAGGGTAAGAGTTTGGTTTAGGTTTAGGGTTAGGGTTAGTGTTAGGCATAGGCTTAGGGTTTGGGTTTTGGTTTTGGTTAGTATTTGGGTTAGGGATTGGGTTAGGAATATGTTAGGGTCAGGGTTATCTTTAGGGTTTGTGTAAGGATTAAATTTATGATTAAGGTGAAGGTTAGGAGGCTGGGGATGTGGCTCAATCGGTAGCACACTCTCCTGGCATGTGTGCAGCCTGGGTTCAATCCTCAGCACCACATACCAACCAAGTTTTTCTCCAAAAACTAAAAAATAAATATTAAAAAATTCTCTCTCTCTCTCTCTCTCTCTCTCTCTCTCTCTCTCTCTCTCTCTCAGTTTAGGGTTAAGTTTAGTATTAGGTTTAGATTTAGGGTTAAGTTTAGGCTAACTGTTAGGGTTAGGATTAGTGTTACAGTTAGAGTTACTGTAGGGTTAGTGTCAGTGTTAGTGTTAAGGTTAGGGTTCCTGTAACATTTAGGGTTAGGTTTAGTGTTAGTGTTAGGTTCTGAGTTAGTGTTAGGTTTAGGGTTAGGGTTAGGGTTAGTGTTAGAGATAGTGTTAGTGTTAGAGATAGGTTTAGGGTTAATGTTAAGTTTATGAATAGGATAAGGGTTTTAGGTTAGGGCTAGGGTTAGGGTTAGTGTTAAGTTTATTCTTAGGATTAGGTTTAGTGTTAGAGTTAAGTAAGTGTTAGGGTTATGTTTAGGTTAGGTTTAGGGTGAAGGTTAGGGTTAGGATTTGTGTTAGAGTTAGGTTTAGTTTTATGGTTAAAATTACAGTTTGGTTTTGGGTTAGGGTTAGGGTTAGAGTTGGGTTTAGATTTAGGTTTAGAATTAGGGTTAATGTTAGGTTTAAGGGTTTGTGTTAGGGTTACAGTTAAAATTAGGGTTAGTGTGAGGGTTAGGTTAGTGTTAAAGTTAGGGTTACGAATCGTTTTAGGGTTAGGGTTATGATTAGACTTTGGGTTAGGATTAGTGTTAGGGTTAGGATTAGTGTTAGTGTAAGGGTTAGTGTTAGGGTTAGATTTATGGTTATTGTTAGGGTTAAGTTTATGGTTAGGTTTAGTGTTCGGTTTAGGATTAGGATTAGCATTACGATTCATGTTAGGGTTAGAATTAAGTTTAGAGTTAGGTTTAGGATTGCTGTTAGGTTTTGGGTCAGGGTAAGTGTTAGTTTTAGGGTCATGATTAGGATATGTGTTAGAGTTCTGGTTAGGGTTCTGTTTAGAGTTAGCCTTAGGGTTAGGGGTGGCCTTAGGGTTAGTGTAAGTGTTACGGTTAGAGTTAGGTTTAGAGTTAGTGTTAGGTTTAGGTTATGGTTTGTGTTAGGGTTAGGGTTTGTGTAAGGGTTAGATTAGGGTTAGGGTTAGGGTTTGTGATAGGGTTAGTGTTAGGTTATGTGTAGGGATTGTATTAGGTGTACGGTTAGCGTTAGAGTTACCGTAAGGTTTAGGGTTAGGGTTAGTGTTAGAGTTAGTGTTAGTGTTAGGATTAGTGTTATGGTTAGAGTTAGGATTAGGGTTAGTTGTAGTTTTAGGATAGGGTTAGAGTTTGTGTTATGGTTAGGGTTATTGTTAGGGTTCAATTTAGGGTTAAGTTTAGTATTAGGTTTAGGTTTAGGGTTCGGGTTTGGGTTAGTGTTAGGGTTAGGTTTAACTTAGGGATAGTGTTAAGTTTGGGGTTAGGGTTTGTTTTAGGGTTAGACTTAGTTGAGGGTTAAGGTTAGTTTTAGTTTTAGATTTAGGGTTAGGGTTAGGGTTAGGGTTAGTGTAAGGGTTAGGGTTAGGTTTAGGTTACGTGTTAGATTTAGGGTTAAGTTTAGGCTAACTGTTAGGGTTAGGATTAGTGTTACAGTTAGAGTTACTGTTGGTGTTAGTGTTAGGGACAGAGTTACTGTAAGTGTTTGGGTTAGGGTTTCTATTATGTATAGGGTTATGTTTAGTGTTAGTTTTAGGTTAAGGATTTGGATTAGTGTTAGGGTTAGTGTTAGGTTGAATGTTATGTTATGTTAACTGTTTATGTTATGTTAGGGTTAGTGTTAGGTTGAATTTTATGTTATGTTTTGTTAACGGTTTATGGTTATGATTAGGGTTAGGATTGGTTTTAGAGTTTGTGTTAGTGTTAATGTTAGGTTTAGTGTTAGGGATAGGGTTAGTGTTTGTGTTAGGTTTAGGGTTAGTGTCCGGGTTTGTGTTAGGGATAGGGTTAGGGTTAGTGTTAGGGTTACAAATAGGATTAGGGTTAGAGTTAGGATTAGGGTTATTGTTAGTATTACTGTCAGGGTTAGGGTTAGGCTTAATGTTATGGTATAGTGTTAGGGTTAGTTTTGGTTTAGTGTTAATGTTAGATTTAGGTTTAGGTTTAGGAATAGGGTTAGTGATACCATTAGGGATAGGGTTAGTGTTAGAGTTACAGTTAGGTAAGGGTTAGTGTTATGGTTAGTGTTAGTGTTAGGGTTAGGGTTAGTTTTAGTGTTAGGTAAGGGTTAAGGGTAGAGTTAGCTTATGTTTAAGGTTAGAGTTTGGGTAAGGGTTTGTGTTAACGTTAGTGTTAATGTTAGGGATAGGGTTACAGTTAAGGTGAGCATTAGGTTTAGAGTTAGAGTTAGTGTTAGGTTTTGTTTTAGGGTTTGTGTTAGGGTTAGGTTTAGTGTTAGTGTTAAGGTTAGGGTTATGTTTATCATTAGGGTTAGGGTTTGGGTTGGGGTTTGGTTTAGGGTTAGTGTTAAGTTTAGGGTTAGTCTTAGATTTAGGGTTTAGTTAGCATTAGGTTTAGGGTTAGGTTTAATATTAGGTTTAGGGTTAGTGATAGGGTTAGGGTTGGGGTTAGCGTTAATGTTAGGATTAAGATAGATTAGTGTTAGTTTTAGGGTTAATGTTAGCATTTGGGTTAGGGTTTTTTGTTAAGTATATGTTTAGGGATACGGTTAAGGTTATGGTTATGATTAGAATTCCTGTTAGGTTTATGGTTAGGGTTAAGGTTAAGTTAGGTTTAGAGTAAGCATTAGGATTTGTGTCAGGGTTAGATTTAGGTTAAAGTTTAGGGTTAGGTTTTGGTTTAGTGTTAGGGATAGTTTAAAGGTTAGTTTTAAGGTTATGATTAGATTTGGTTAGGGTTAGGTTTAGGGTTAGGGATTTTTTAGGGTTAGGGTTAGGTTATTGTTAGGGTTTGTGTTAGGGTTAGTGTTAGGGCTATGGTTACAGTTACTGTCAGGATTAGAGTTAGAGTTAGGGTTAGGGTTAGGTTTAGGGTTAGTGTTAGGGTTAGAGGTTAGGGTTAGTGTTAGTGTTAGGTTTAAGGTTAGGTTTAGTGTTAGGGTTAGAGTTAAATTTAGGGTTAGGATTATTTTTAGGTTTAGCATTATGCTTAGGCATAGTTTTAGCATTAGTGTTATGGTTAGGTTTAGGGTTAGGGTTAGTGTTAGGGTTAGGGTTAAGTCTAGGGTTTGTGATAGGGTTAGCGTTAGGGTTAGGGTTAGTGTTAGAGTTGGGGTTAGTGTTAGGGATAGGATTAGGGTTAGTGTTCGGGATAGGGTTAGGTTTATGGTGTCAGGGTTAGCTTTAGGGATAGGGTAAGTGTCAGGGTTTAATTTAGATTTACGGTTAGAGTAGTGTTAGGGATTGGATTAGTCTTAGGGTTAGTGTAAGGGCTACTGTTAGGGTTTGTATTAGGTTTAGGGTTAGGCTTAGGGTTAGTTTTAGGGTAAGGTTTAGGTTAGGGTTAGGGATAATATTAGGGTTACGGTTATGGTTAGGTTTAGTTTCAGGGTTAATTTTAGTGTTAAGGTTAGGGTTAGGGTTAAGTTAAGTGTTAGGGTTAGGTTTAGGGATAGATTTAGTGTTAGAGTTATGGTTTGGGTTAGGGTAAGTGTTAGGTTTATGGTTAGGGTTACAGTTAGATTTAGTTTTATTTTTAGGGTTGGGGTTATGGTTAGTGCAAGGATTAGGTTTAGGGTTAGTTTTAAGTTCAGTGTTAGTGTTAAGGTTAGGGTTTCTGTTAATGATAGTGTTAGGGTTAGTGTTAGGTTTATGATTTCGGTTAGGATTCGGGTTCAGTTTAGGAATAGGGATTGCATTAGGTTTAGGTTAGGGCTAGGGTTAGGGTTAGGGTTTGTGTTAGGTTAGGTTCAGCGTTATGGTTAGGGTTATGTTCCTGTTAGAGTAATGGTTTGGCTTAGGTTTAGGGTTAGTGTTCGGGTTAGGGGTTAGGAATAGGGTTAGTGTTTCAGTTAGGTTTAGTGTTATTGTTAGGGTTAGGGTTAGTGTTAGGGTTAGGGTTAGGGTTAGGGATAGATTTAATGTTAGAGTTATGGTTTGGGTTAGGTAAGTGTTAGGTTTAGGGTTAGAGTTACAGTTAGATTTAGTTTTATTTTTAGGGTTAGGGTTATGATTAGTGCAAGGATTAGTTTTAGGGTTAGTTTTAAGTTCAGTGTTAGTGTTAAGGTTAGGGTTTCTGTTAACGATAGTGTTAGGGTTAGTGTTAGGTTTATGATTTCTGTTAGGATTCGGGTTCAGTTTAGGAATAGGGATTGCGTTAGGTTTAGGTTAGGGCTAGGGTTAGGGTTAGGGTTTGTGTTAGGTTAGGGTCAGCGTTATGGTTAGGGTTATGTTTGGTTTAGAGTTATGGTTTGGTTTAGGGTTAGGGTTAGTGTTAGGGTCAGGGGTTAGAAACAGGGTTAGGGTTTCAGTTAGGGTTAGGTTTAGTGTTATTGTTAGGGTTAGGGTTAGTGTTAAGGTTAGTGTTAAGTTTAGGGTTAGGATTAGTGTTAGGTATAGGGTTATGTTTAGGGTTAGTTTTATGGTTAGGTTTAGGATTATGGTTAGGGTTAGTGTTATGGTTAGGGTTAGAATTAGTGTTTCAATTCTTCATAGGGTTAGGGTTAATTTTAGCATTAGATTTAGGATTACTGTTAGGGTTAGGCTTAGGGTTTATGTTAGTGTTAAGGTTATGTGTTAGGGTTCTGATTAGGGTTACAGTTGGAGTTAGTGTTATTGTTAGGGTTAGAGTTAGGGTTAGTGTAAGGGCCAAGGTTAGGGTTTGGTTTAGGATTAGTGTTAGGTTTAGTGTTAACATTTCTTTTAGGTTTAGTGTTAGTTTTAATTTTAGGGTTAGGGTTTGTGTTAGGTTTAGGTTAGGGCTGGGGTTAGGGTTAGGGTTTGTGATAGGGTTAGTGTTAGGATATGTTTAGGGATTGTGTTAGGGTAAAGGTTAGGGTTAGAGTTAGGGTTATGTTTAGGGTTAGGTTTAGGTTTAGGGTTAGGCTTAGGTTTGTGTTAAAGTTAATGTTAGGGTTAGTGTTAGGGTTAGTGTTATTTTTACGGTAAGGTTTAGAGTTTGTGTTAGGGTTAAGTTTAGATTTACGGATTGGATTAGGTTTAGAGTTCGGGTTTGGGTTTGGGTTAGTGTTAGGGTTATGTTTATGATTAGGGTTAGTATTATGTTTAGGTTTAGGGTTTGTGTTAGGATACAGATCATCATAAGTGTTAGGGTTAGGGTTAGTTTTAAGGTTAGTTTTAGGGTTAAAGATAGGTTTAGTGTTAGTGTGAGGTTTACAAATATGATAAGTTTTAAAGTTAGGGTTAGAGTTAGGTTTAATGTTAGGTTTAGGGATAGGGTTAGGGATAATGTTAGGTTTAGGTTTAGGGTTAGGTTTAGGTTTAGTTATAGGGTTAAGTCTGCACTTAGGCTTAGTGTTAGTGTTAGGTTATGTTTAGTGTTAAAGTTAGTGTGAGGGTTAGTGTTAGTGTTAGGGTTAGGTAATGGTTATGGTAATGGTTAGGTTAGGTTTAGTGTTAAGGTTTGATTAGGGTTAGGTTTAGTGTTAGGGTTAGGATTATTGTTCGGGTTAGGGTTAGGGTTAGAGTTAGGGATGGTGTTATGTTTAGTGTCAGGGTTACTATAGGGTTAGGGTTAGTGTTAAGGTTAAAGTTAGGCTTAGGGATAGTGTAAGGGTTAGGGTTAGAATTAGGTTTATTGTGAGGTTTAGTGGTAGGATTAGGGTTAGGATTAGGCTTCGTTTTAGGGTTAGGCTTAGTGTTAAGTTTAGTGTTAGGTTTAAGATTAGGGTTAGTGTTAGTGACAGGTTTAAGTTTAGGTTTAGGGTAAGTTTTAATGTTAGGGTTAGGGTTATGGTTAAAGTTGGTGTTAAAGTTAGGGTGAGGGTTAGGGATAGTGTAAGGCTGAGTGTTAGGGTTAGTTTTAGGGTTAGTGCTAAGTTTAGGGTTTGTGTTAATGTTAGAGTTAGGGTTAGGTTTAGGGTTATGGTTACTGTTAGGATTCAATTTAGGGTTAGGAATAGGGTTAGTGTAAGGTTAGGGTTTGTGTTAGGGTTAGGGTTTGTGTTAGGGTTAAATTTTGTGATAGGATTAGGGCTAGAGTTAGTGTTAGCACTAAGCTTTGGTTTAAGGTTAGTTTTTAAGTAAGTGTTAGGGTTAGGGTTAGGGTTAGGTTTAGTGTTAATGTAAGGTTCAGGTTTATGTTTATGTTTAGAGTTAGTGTTAGGGTTCTGGTTAGTTTTAGATTTAGGGTTAGCTTTAGGGTTAGTGTTAGCTTTAAATTTAGGTTTTGTGTCAGTATGACAGTAAGGGTTAGGTATGGGGTTAGTGTTAGTTTTAGGTTTAGTGTTAGGGTTAGGTTTAATGTTAGGGTTAGGGTTAGATTATGGGTAAGTGTTAGATTTAGGGTTAGTGTTTGGGTACATTTTAGGGTTAGTGTTAATGTTATAGTTAGATTTAGTGTTAGTGTTATAGTTATGGTTAGGGTTAGTGTAAGGGTTAGGTTTAGGGTTAGGTTTTGGCTAGGGTTAGTGTTAGGGTTTGCTTTAGGGTTAGGGTTTGTGTTAGGGTTAGGGTTACAGTTAGTTTTAGGGTTGGGTTAGGGTTAGGTTTAAGTTTAGGGTCTGGTTTAGGGTTAGTGTTAGGGTTAGGGTTATTGGTTATATTAATGTTAGGGTTAGTGTTGCAGTTAGGATTTGGGTAAGTGTTAGGGTTAGGGTTAGGTTAGGGTCAGGGTTATTGTTAGGATTTGTGTTTGGTTTAGTTTTAGGCTTAGTGTCAGGGTTAATTTTAGGGTTAGGGTTAGGGTTAGTGTTATGGTTAGAGTTAGGTTTATGGTAAGTGTAAGGGTTAGAGTAAGGTTTAGGGTTAGTGTTCAGGTTAGGGTTATGGTTACAATTAGGTTGAGGGTTGGGTTAGGATTAGGGTTAAGTTTAGGGATAGGTTTAGGGTTGGTGTTAGGATTAGTGTTATATTTAGGGTTATGAGTTGTGTTAAGGTTAGGTTTAGGGTTACGGTTAGTATTGGGGTTAGATTTAGGTTTAGGGTTAGTTTAGGGTCATGGTTATGGTTAGGATTTGTATTTGGGTTCAATTCAGGGTTAGGGTTAGGGTTAATTTCAGGGTTACGTTTAGGGTTAGGGATAGTGTTAAGGTTAGCTTTAGGTTTATGGTAAGTGTTAGGGTTAGGGTAAAAGTTGGGTTAGGTTTAGGGTTAGTGTAAAGTTTAGGGTAGGTTTTAGAGTTAGTGTTAGGGTTAGGTTTAGGCTTTGATTTAGTGTTATGGTTAGTTTAGTGTTAGGTTTAGGTTTATCGTTAATGTTAGGTTTAGGGTTAATGATATGTTTAGGGTTGGGATTAGGGTTAATGTAAGGGTTAGGTTAGGGTTAGTGTTAGGGTTAGTGTTATTGCAGGGTTTTGGGTTAGGTTTTTTGTTAGGTTTAGGGTTTGGGTTATGGTTATGGTTACTTTTAGGATGCAGGTTATGTTTATGTTTAGGTTAGCATTAGGTTACTTTTAGGGTAAGCGTAATGGTTTGTGTAAAGGTGAGATTTAGAGTATAGGTTAGGGTTAGTTTTGGGGTTAGTGTTTGTGTTAGGGTAAAGGTTAGTTTTAGGGGTAGAATTCAGGTAAGTTTTAGGTTAGGGTTAGGGTTAGGTTTAGGGTTAGGGTTTGTATTAGGTTTAGGGTTAGGATTGGGTTAGTTATTGTTTTAGGGTTAGTGTTAGTGTTAGGGTTATGGTTACTGTCAGCTTTAGGGTTAGAGTTAGGGTTAGGATTAGGTTTAGAGTTAGGTTTAGTGTTATGTTTAAGGTTAGGCTTATGCTTAGGCCTAGTTTTGTGGTTAGTGTTAGCTTAAGGTTGAAGGTTAGAGTTAGTGTTAAGGTTAGGGTTAGGGTTAGGTTTTGTGCTAGGGTTAGGGTTAAGGTTAGGTTTACATTTACAGTTACGGTTAGGTTTGGAGATAGGCTTTGTGTTAGGGTTAGCTTAGCTTCAGAGTCAGGGTTAGATTTTGTGTTAGATTTAGGGTTAGGGTTTGGGTGTTTGTTAGGGTTAGGATTCTGGTTAGTTATAGAGTTACTCTTAGGTTAAAATCAGGTTTACTGTTAGGGTTGGTGTTAGGGTTAGATTTAGGTTTAAGGTTAGATTTAGTGTTAGGGTTACGGTTAGTTTAGGGTTATGGTGAGGTTTAGGGTTCATGTTACGGATAGGGTTAGTGTTAATGTTAGGCCTTGTGTTAGAGATAGAGTTAGGGTTAGTATTAGAGTTACAAATAGAATTAGGTTTAGAGTTAGGGTTAGTGTTATTGTTAGTATTACTGTTAGGGTTAGGGTTAGGGTTAGGCTTAGTATTAGGTTTAGTGTTAGGGTTAGGGTTAGGGTTAATGATAGGTTTAGGTTAAGAGTTAGGGTTAAGGTTAGTTATAGGATTAGATTTGGTGTTAGAGTTAGAGTTAAGTTTAGGTTAGGTTTAGTGTTAGTGTTAGTGTTAGGGTTAGTGTCAGTTTTAGAGTAAGATAGGGGTTAGGGTTATGATTAGGTGAGGTTTAGGGTTAGAGTTTGGATTAGGGTGTGTTAGTGTTAGGTATAGTGTTGGTGTTAGGATCACAGTTCAGGTTAGGGTTAGGGTTAGAGTTAAGATTAGTCTTGGATTTACTGTTTGGCTTAAAGTTAGGTTTAGGTTTTTTTAAGGGTTAATGGTAGTGTGGAGGTTAGGGTAAGGGTTAGGGTTAGTGTTAGGGTTAGGTTTAGGGTTATACTTAGTTTTAGGGTTAGTGTTAAGTTTAGGGCTAGGGTTAGTGTTAGGGTTAGGTTTAGGTTTAAGGTCAGTGTTAGGGTTAGGGTTAAGGTTACAGTTAGATTTAGTGTTAGGTTTAGGATTAGGGTTAGGGTTAGTGTAAGAGTTAGGGTAAGAGTCAGATTAGGGTTTGTTTTAGGGTTAGAGTTCTGGTTTGGGTTAAAATTAGACTTAAGTTTAGGATTAGTGTAAGGTTTAAGGTTAGGGTTAGGTTTAGGGTTAGAGATAAGGGTAAGGTTAGGGTTTGTTTTAGGGTTAGAGTTAGGATTAGGGTTTTGGTTACAGTTAAGTTTCGGGTTAGGGTTAGGTTGATAATCGGTTAGAGTTAGGGTTACGGTTATAATTTGTGTTAGGGTTAGATTTAGGGTTTGGGTTAGGGTTAGAGTTAGGGTTTGGGGTAGGGTTAGGGTTGGGGTAGGGTTAGGGTTGGGGTAGGGTTAGGGTGAGGTTTAGGGTTCATGTTATGATTAGAGTTAATGTTTGTGTTAGGGTTAGTGTTAATGCTAGGGTTTGTGTTAGAGATAGTGTTATGATTAGTTTTAGGTTTAAGGTTAGGGTTCAAGTTTGGGTTAGGGTTAGTGTTAGTGTTAGGGTTATGGTTAGGGCTAGATTCATGTTAGGGTTAGGGTTAAGGTTATTGTTAAGTTTAGGGTTATTGCTAGGGTTAGGTTTAGGGTTATTGTTAGTGTTAGAGTTAGAGTTAGGCTTTGTGTTAGGGTTCTGGTTAGGGTTAATGTTAGGTTTAGGGTTAATTTTAGGGTTAGGGTTAATGATAGGGTTAGTGTTGGGTATATGTTTAGTATTATTATAAGGTTAGGGATAGTGTTATGTTTAGTGTTAGTGTTAGGGTTTTGGTTAGTGTTAAAATTAGGTAAGGTTTGGCGTTAGTGTTAGGTTAGGTTAGGTTTTGGGTTAAAGTTTGGGTTAGGGTTTATGTTCAGTTTAGGTTTATTATTAAGTTTAGGATTACGGTTCCGGTTCGGATTAGGGTTAGAGTTATGGTTCGTGTTAGGTTTAGTGTCAGGGTTAGTGCTAGGGTTAGGTTTAGGGTTACAGTTAGATTTATTGTTAGGGTTAAAATTAGGTTTAGGGTTAATTTAAGGGTTAGGGTTAAAATTAAGGTTAGTGTGAGGGTTAGGGTTAGGGTTAGGGTCAGTGTTAGTGTTAGGGTTAGGGTTAGGTTTAGATTTCGTGTTAGGTTTAGGATTATGTTAAGGCTTAGGGTTATGGTTAGTGTAAGTGTTAGGGTTAGGGTTAGTGTTAGTGTTATGGTTAGGATTAAGTTTAAGTTTAGTGTGTTAGGGTTATCATTAGGGTTAGAGTTAAATTTAGTGTTAGGGTTAGGGTTAGAGTTACTGTATGTTTTAGGGTTGGGTTTAGGTTAAGTGTTTGTGTTAGAGTTAGGGATAGGGTATGTGTTAATGTTAGGGTTAGTGATAGGGTTATGGTTAGGGTTTGAGTAAGTATTTGGGTTAGGCTTAGGGATAGTGATAGGGTTAGGTTAGGGTTAGGGTTTGGTTTAGGGTTTGTGGGGGTTAGATTTTGTGTTAGGATTAGTTTTATTGTTAGTGTTAGTGATAGGGTTTTGTTTAATGTTAGTTTTAGAGTTTTGGTTAGATTTAGGGTAAAGGTTAGTGTTAGGTTAAGAGTTAGCTTATGTTTAGTGTTAAGATTTTGTTTAGGGTTTTTGTTACAGTTAGGTATAGTGTTAGGAATAGGGTTACGGTTAGGATCAGGGTTAGTGTTAGTGTTAGGGGTAGTGTTAGGGTTAGAGTTAGGTTTAGTGTTAGGGTGTGGGTTAAGTTTAGGGTTAGTGATAGAATTAGGGTTAGTGTAAGGGTTTGGGTTTTGGTTAGGTTTAGTTTTAGGGTTAGGATTGTGTTAGAGTTACAATTCTTGTTATGGTTAGTATTAAGGTTATTGTTAGGGTTAGGGTTAGTGTTAGAATTAGGTTTAGTGTTAGGCTATGTGTTGTTGTTCTGGTTACGGTTATGGTTAGAGTTAGTGCTAGGGTTTTGGTTAAGTTTAGGTTTAGTGTAAGGGTTAGCATTTAGGTTACACTTAGCGTTACTTTTAGGGTTAGGGTTTATGTTAGGTTTAAGGTTAGGTTTAGGTTTAGGTTGATGGTTAGGGTTATGTTTAGTGTAAGGGATAAGTTCAGGGTTAATGTCAGGGGTAGGTTTAGGGTTAGGTTTAGGGTTAGTTTTAGGTTTGGAGTTACAGTAAAGGTTAGTGTTAGTGTTAGCGATATGGGTTGTGTTAAAAGTAGGGTAAGGGTTAGGATTAGGTTAGGTTTAGAGTTACGGTTTGGTTTAGAATTTGTGTTAGCATTAGGGTTAGAGGTAGGGTTATGGTTAGGGTTTGGTTTAGTGTTAGGGTTAGTGTTAGGGTTAGGGTTAAGTTTAGTGTTAGGTTTAGGGTTAAGGTTATAGTTAGATTCAGTGTTAGAAATAGGGTTAGGATTAGCGTTATGATTCGTCGTAGAGTTAGGCTTAGTGTTAGGTTTAGGTTTAGGGTTAGTGTTAGTGTTAGGATTCGGGTTAGTCTGTGTGTTAGAGTTCTGGTTAGGATTAAGATTAGAGTTAATGTTAGGGTTAGGGTTAGTGTTAGGGTTAGTGTAAGGGTTACGTTTAGGTTTAGGTTTAGGTTTAGTGTTAGGGTTAGGGTTAGTGTTAGTTTAGGTGTAGGGTTAGGGTTTGTGATAGGGTTAGGGCTAGGTTAGGTTTAGGGTTTGTGTTAGAATTAGGGTTAGAGTTGAAGTTATGGTTAGGGTTAGGGTTATATTTATGGTTAGGTTTAGGGTTAGTGTTAGTATCAGGGTTAGGGTTAGTGTTAGGGTTAGGGTTAATGTTAGTTTTAGGGTTATGTTTAGGGTTTGTATAAGGGTTAGGGTTAGTTTTAGAGTTAAGATTAGGGTTAGGGTTGGCATTTGGGTTAGTGTGAAGGTTAGGGTTAGGGTTAGTGTTAGTTTTAAGGTTAGAGTTTGTATTATGGTTAGAGTTAGGGTTTGTGTTAGGATTATTGTTATGGTTAGGGTTTTTTAGGGTTAGGGTTAGGTTTAGGGTTAGGGTTACTGTTACAGATAGGATTAGCTTTAGGGTTAGTGTTATGGTTTGGATTAGTTTTGGTGTTATGGTTAGGGTTAGGATTAATATTTATTGTTAGGGTTAAGTTTTGTGTAAGGGTTAGGTTTAGGGTTAGTGATTGGTAATTGTTAGGGTTAGGTTTAGTTTAGGTTTAGGGTTAATGTTCAGGTGAGGGTTTGTGTTAGGTTTATATTTAGTGTTATGGATAGGATTACAGTTCGGGTTCAGGTTGAGGTAAGGCTTAGGGTTAGTGTTAGGTTTAGTGTCAGGTTAGTGTTAGGGTTAGGTTTAGGGCTAGAGTTAGATTTATTGTTAATGTTAGGTTTAGAGTTAGTGCAAGGGTTAGGTTTAGAATTAGGGTTTGTGTGAGTGATAGGCTTATGGTTAGGGTTAGTGTTATTGTTAGGGTTAGGGTTAGGCTTACTGTTCATGTTAGGTTTAGGGCTAGGTTTAGGCTTAGGGTTACAGTAAGTGTTAGGTTTAGGGTTAGGTTTGCAGTAAGAGTTATTTTTATGGTCAGGGTTATTTTTAGGGTTAGTGTAAGGATTAGGTTTTGGGTTAGGTTTAGGTTTACTGTTAGGGTTAGGATTAGTGTTTTTGTTACTGTTCGGGTTAGGGTTGGGGTTTGGGTTAGTGTTAGGGTTAGGGTTAGGTTTTGTGTCAGGGGTAGGGTTAAGGTTTGTGTTATGGTTTTGTTTAGGATTAATATTAGGGTTAGGTTTCGGGTTAGGTTAGGGTCAGTGTTACTGTTAGGATTTGTGTTACGGTTAGATTTCCAGTTAGGGTTAGGGTTAGGGTTAGTGTTAGGTTTAGGGTTAGGGTTATGGTTCATGTTACGTTAGTGTTACTTTTAGGTTTAAGGTTAGAGGTAGGCTTAGGGTTAGTGAGAGTGTTAGCATTCAGGTTATGTTTAATGTTAGGTTTAAGTTTAGGGTTAAGGTTAGTTTTAAGCTTAGGCATAGTGTTACGCTTAGTGTTAGGTTTAGGTTTAGGTTTAGGGTTAATGTTCAATTTAGGGTTATGGTTAGGGTTAGTGTTAGTGATAGGTTTAGGGTTGGGGATATATTTATTGTTAGGGTTATGTTAAGTTAGTGTTATGTTTAGTGTCAGTGCTAGGTTTAGGGTTAGTGTTAGCGTTAGGTAAGGGTTAGGATTAGGGTTTGGGTACGATTTTATTTAGGATACGTGTTAGGGTTA
Organism: Marmota flaviventris; assembly: GCF_047511675.1. NCBI lineage: Eukaryota > Metazoa > Chordata > Mammalia > Rodentia > Sciuridae > Marmota > Marmota flaviventris. The sequence continues at coordinate 365,467 of NW_027287697.1, forward strand.
GGGTTACTATCGCTTCTCGGCCTTTTGGCTAAGATCAAGTGTAGGGTTAGGGTTACTGTTAGGGTTAGGTTTAGTGTTAGGAATAGTGTTAGGGTTATGATTCGTGTTAGGATTAATTTAAAGGTTAGCGTTATGGTTAGTGTTAGTGTTAATGTTAGGGTTAGGATTAGGCTATGTGTTAGTGTTCTGGTTAGGGTTATGGTTAGCATTAGTTTTAGGGTTAGCGTTAGGTTTAGGTTTGTTGTTAGAGTTAAGATTATGGTTAGATTTAGGGTTAGTGTTTGGTTTAGGGTTATGATTTGTAATAGGGTTAGGTTTGGGTTTAGTTTTGGGGTTAGGGTTAGGTTTAGTGATAGGGATAACATAGGTTTAGGGTTAGGGCTATGTTTAGGGTAATGTTTAGGGTTAGTGTTAGGGATAGGGTTAGGTTTAGTGTTAGTTTTAGGTTTAAGGATAGGGTTCGTGTGAGAATTAGGTTTAGGGAAGGGTTAAGTTAGGTTTATGGTTAGGTTTGGGCTAGGGTTTGTGTTAGCGTTAGGGTTAGGGTTAGGGTTTGTGTTATGGTTAGGGTTAGGTTTAGTGGTAGTGTTAGTGATGGGGTTAGGTTCAGGGTTATTGTTAGTGTTAGGGTTAGGTTCAGGGTTAGTGTTTGGGTCAGCGTTAGGTTTAGTGTATCTTTTGGGTTAGGATTAGGGTTAGGTTTATTGTTAGGGTTAGGGTTAAGATTAGCGTTACGATTCATGTTAGGGTTAAGGTTAATATTAGAGTTAGGTTTAGGGTTTGTGTTACAATTAAGGTTAGAGTTAGTGTTAGATTTAGTGTTAGGTTTAGGCTGTGTGTTAGGTTATGGTTAGGGTTACAGTTAGAGTTAGTGTTAGGGTTAGGGTTAGGGTTAGAGTAAGGGTTAAGGATAGTTTTAGGTTTAGGGTTAGTGTTAGGCTTAGGGTTACAATTTGTGTTATGGTTAGTGTTAGACTTAGGGTTAGGGTTAGAATTTGTGTTATGGTTAGTGTTAGACTTAGGGTTAGGGTTAGAATTTGTGTTAATATTAGGTTAGGGTTAGGGTTATGGTTTGTGATAGGGTTAGTGTTAGGTTTAGGATTTTGTTAGGGTTAATGTTACTGTTATGGTTTTGGTTATTGTTAAGGTTATGTTTAAGGTTAGTGTTAGGGTTAGTGTCAGGGTTAGTGTTAGTGTTAGTTTTATGGTTAGTGTTGAGATTTGTGTTAGGTTTAGGGTTAGTATTAGGGTTAAGGTTAGGGTTATGGTTAGGTATAGGTTTGGGGTTAGGTTTGGGGTTTGGGTTAGTGTTAGGGTTAGGTTTAATGTTAGGGTTTCTGTTAGGGTTAGAGTTAGGGTTAGGTTTAGGGTTAGTTTAGGGTTAGTGTTAGATATACAGTTAGGGTTAGTGTTAGAGTTAGGGTTAGTTTTAGGGTAACTGTTAGAGTTAGGGTTAGAGTTAGGCTAAGTGGTAGGGTTAGGGTTAAGTTTACGGTTAGAGAAAGTTAAGGGTTAGTGTTAGGTTTAGGGTTAGGGTCAGTGTTAGGGTGAGGGTTATGTTTTGTTTTAGCATTAGGGTTAAGGTTATGGTTAGAATTAGTGTTAGAGTTAAGGTTAGTATAAAGGTTAGGGTTATTGTTAGGTTTAGGGTTAGTGTTAGGATTAGGGTTAGGGTTTGTGTCAGGGGTAGGGTTAGGGTTTGGGTTATGGTTTCATTTAGGATTTGTTTTAGGTTTAGGGTTAGGGTTAGGATAGGGTCAGGGATACTTTTAGGGTTTGTGTTACATTTAGATTTACGGTTAGGGTTAGGGTTAGGGTTAGGATTCTTGTTACGTTTATGTTTAGGGTTAGTGTTAGTTTTAGAGTTAGTGGTAGGGTTAGTGTTAGGGATAGTGTTAGGTTTGGGGTTATGTTTAATTTTAGGTTTAGGGTTAGGGTTAGTTTTAAGTTTAGGCATAGTGTTAGGCTTATTGTTAGGTTTAGGTTTAGGTTTAGGGTTAATATCTGGTTTAGAGTTAGGATTAAAGTTAGTGTTAGTGATAGGTTTAGGGTTGGAGTTATGTTTACTCTTAGGGTTAAGTTCAAGTTAGTGTTATGGTTAGTGTCAGTGCTAGGTTTAGGGTTAGTGTTAGTGTTAGGTAAGGTTTAGGATTAGGGCTATGTTTGGTTTAGGGTTTAGGTTTGTGTTAGGGTTTTTTTTAGGGTTAGGTTTAGTGTCAAGGTTAGGTTTACGGTTCATGTTTGAGTTAGGGTTAGGGTTTTGACTAGGGTTAGGTATATTATTAGGGTTAAAGTTAGGTTTAGGGTTTGTGTAAGGGTTAGTGTTAGAATTAGGGGTAATGTGAGGGTTAAGGTTAGGGTTAGGGTAGGGTTAGTGTTATGGTTAGGGTTGGGGTTAGGGTTAGGGTTAGTTTTATGTTGAGGGTTAGGTTTAGTGTTATTGTTAGGGTTAAGTTTAAGGTTAGTGTTAGGGTTAGGATTAGTGTTAGGGATAGTGTTAGGTTTAGGGTTATTGTTAGGGTTAGTTTAAGGGTTAGAAATAGTGTTATGGTTATGATTCGTGTTAGGTTTAAGGTTAAGGTTAACGATAGGTTTAGTGTTAGTGTTAAGGTTAGGGTTAGGATTAGGCTATGTGTTAGTGTTCTGGTTAGGATTATGATTAGCGTTAGTGTTAGGGTTAGGTTTAGGTTTAGTGTAACAGTTAAGGTTAGGGTTAGATTTAGGGTTAGTGTTTGGTTTAGGGTTAAGGTTTGTATTAGGTTAGGTTTTGGATTAGGTTTGGGGATAGCATTAGGATTAGTGATAGGGATAAATATAGGTTTAGGGTTAGGGCTAGATTTAGGGTAATGTTTAGATTTAGTGTTAGGTTTAGGGTTAAGTTTAAGGTTATTTTTATGTTTAGGGATAGGGTTCGTGTGAGAATTAGGTTTAGGGTTAGGGTTAAGTTAGGTTTATGGTTAGATTTGGGCTAGGGTTTTTGTTAGCCTTAGGGTTAGGGTTAGGGTTTGGGTTACGATTAGGATTAGGTTTAGCGTTAGTGTTAGTGTTAGGGTAAGGTTCAGGATTAGTGTTTGGGTTAGGGTTAGATTTAGTGTTATGTTTAGGGTTAGGGTTAGGGTTAGGTTTAGTGTTAGGGTTAGAGTTAAGATTAGCGTTACAATTAGTGTTAGGGTTAAGTTTAAGTTTAGCGTTAGGTTTAGGGTTAGTGTTAGAATTAAGGTTAGGTTTAGAGTTAGGATTAGGGTTAGGGTTAGGCTGTGTGTTAGGATTCTGTTAGGGTTACAGTTAGAGTTAGTGTTAGTGTTAGGGTTAGGGTTAGTGTATTGGTTAAGGATAGGTTTAGGTATAGGGTTAGTGTTAGACTTAGGATTAGGGTTAGAATTTGTGTTAATATTAGTGTTAGGGTTATGGTTTGTGATAGGGTTAGTGTTATGTTAGGTTTAGGATTTTGTTAGGGTTAGGGTTAGTGTTATGGTTATGGTTATGGTTATGGTTATGGTTATGGTTAGGGTTAGTTTTAGCGTTAGTGTTTGGGTTAGTGTCTGGGTTAGGGTTAGTGTTAGTTTCATGGTTAGTGTTAGGGTTTTTGTTAGGTTTAGGGTTAGTGTTAGGGTTAAGGTTAGGGTTATGGTTAGGGATAGGTTTAGGGTTAGGGTTGGGGTTTGGGTTAGTGTTAGGGTTAGGTTTAATGTTAGGGTTTCTGTTAGGTTTAGAGTTAGGTTTACGTTTAGGGTTAGTTTAGGGTTAGTGTTAGAGATAGGGTTAATTTTGTTGTTAGGTTTAGGGTTAGTTTTAGGGTAAGTGTTAGAGTTAGGGTTAGAGATAGGCTAAGTGGTAGGGTTAGGGTTAAGTTTACAGTTATAATTAGTGTAAGGGTTAATGTTCGGTTTAGGGTTAGGGCCAGTGTTAGGGTGATGTTTATGTTTTGTTTTAACGTTAGGGTTAGTGTTATGGTTAGAATTAGTGTTAGAGTTAAGGTTAGTATAAGGGTTAGGGTTAGGGTTAGGTTTAGGGTTAGTGTTAGAATTAGGGTTAGGATTTGTGTCAGGGGTAGGGTTAGGATTTGGGTTACGGTTTCATTTAGGAATTGTGTTAGGATTAGTTTTAGGGTTATGTTAGGGTCAGGGATACTGTTAGGGTTTGTGTTATGGATAGATTTACGGTTAGGGTTAGGGTTAGGGTTAGTGTTAGGCTTAGGTTTAGAGTTAGGGTTAGGGTTCATGTTACGTTTAGGGTTAGGTTTACTGTTAGGTTTAGCATTAGTGGTAGGTTAGGTTTAGGGATAGTGTTAGGGTTGGGGTTATGTTTAATGATAGTTTTAGGGTTAGCATTAGAGTTGGTTTTAAGTTTAAGCATAGTGTTAGGCTTAGTGTTAGGTTTAGGTTTAGATTTACGATTGATTTTCGGTTTAGGGGTAGGGTTACAGTTAGTGTTAGTGATAGGTTTAGGTTTCAGGTTGTGTTTAGTGTTAGGGTTAGGTTAAAATTAATGTTATGGTTAGTGTCAGTGCTAGGTTTAGGGTTAGTGTTAGCGTTAGGTAAGGGATAGGATTAGGGTTAGTTTAGGTTTAGGGTTTAGGTTTGTGTTAGGGGTTTTGTTAGGGTTAGGTTTAGTGAAAAGATTAGGGTTACGTTTCAAGTTTGGGTTAAGGTTAGGGTTTGGGCTAGGGTTATGTTTTAGTGTTAGGGTTAAAGTTAGGTTTAGGGTTTGTTTAAGGGTTAGGGTTAGAATTAGGGGTTGTTTGAGGGTTAGAGTTAGAGTTAGGGTTAGTGTTAGGGTTAAAGTTAGGGTTAGGGTTCAGTTTTGTTTCAGGGTTAGTGTTAATGTTAGGCTTAGTGTTAGGGTTAATGTAATGTTTAGGGTTAGTGTTAGGGTTAAGGTTAACTATAGGGTTAGTGTATATGTTAGGGTTAGGCTCAAGGTTATGGTTAGAATTATTGTAAAGTTTAGGGTTAGTGTTAGGCTAAGGGTTAAGTTTTGTGTTAATGTAGGGTTAAGGTTAGGATTACAGTTATTATTATGGTTAGGATTTGCATTAGTGTTAGGGATAGGGTTAGGGTTAGGTTAGAGATAGGATTAGGGTTTGTGTTAGGCTTAGATTTTGTGTTAGGTTTAGGGTTAGTGCTACTGTTAGGGTTAGGTTTTGATTTAACGTTAGTTTTAGCATTAGGGTTATGGTTATGGTAATGGTGAGCATTAGGTTATGGTTACATTTAGGGTTAGATTAGGGTTACTGTTATGGTTAGGGTTAGGTTTGTGTTAAGGTTTGGGATAGTGTTAGTGTTAGGGTAAGGGGTAGGGATTTTTTAGGGTTAGGTTTAGGGTTAGGGTTAGTGTTAAAATTTGTGTTAGGATTAGGGCTAGATTTAGGATTTGTTCTAGGGTTAGGGTTAGGTTTAGGGCTAGGGTTAGATTTATGATTAGTATTAGGTTTAGTGTTAGGGTTGGGGTTTGGTTGAATGTTATGGCTAGTGTTAGTGTTGGGGTTAATGTTAGGGTTGGGGTTAACCTTTGTGTAAGGGTTAGGGTTAGGGTTAGGTTTAGGGTTACAGTTACATTTTTTGATTAATTTAGATTTAGGGTTAAGCTTAGCGATACAGTTAGGTTTAGGTTTAGGGTAAGGTATAAGGTTCGTGTTAGGTCAAGGTTAAGGATTAGGGTTAGAGTTACTTTTAGGGTTAGATTTAAATTTAAGATTAGTGTTAGGTTAGAGTTAGGGTTCGTGTTAAGGTTAGGGTTAGGGATAGTGTTAGAATTAGGGTTAGGTTAAGAAGGTTAGGTTTAGTGTTACAGTTTGTGTTATTGTTTGTTTTAACATTAGGGTTAGGGTTATGGTTTGGTTTAGGGTTAGAGATATGGTTAGTTTTAGGGTTAGTGTTAGGGTTAGGGTTAGATTTAGAATTAGTGTTAGGGTTAGGGTTATGGTTAGTGTTAGTTTTAGGTATAAGTTTACGTTAGGTTTAGGGTTAGTGTTTGTGTTAGGTTTAGGTTTGGGTATGCTTAGGGCTTTTGTTAGGTTTAGGGTTAGGGTTACTCTTACTGTTAGGATTATGGTTGGAGTTATGGTTAGAGTTATGTTTAGGATTAGTGTTAGTTTTATGGTTAGGTTTAGTTTTAGGTTTAGGTTTAGGGTTAGGATTAGGGTTAGGTTTAGTGTTAATATTAGTTTTAGTGTTATGCTGAGGTTTAGAGTTAGGGTTAGTGTTAGGGTATGAGTTAAGGTTAGGGTTAGTGTTAGGGTTAGGTGTATGGTTTGTGTTAGGTTTAGGGTTATGGTTAGGGTTAAGGTTAGAGTTACAGTTAGGATTAGTGTTAGGTTTAGTGTTGTGGTTTCGTTTTGCATTAGAATTAGTGTTAGGTTTACGTTAGTGTTTGTGTTAGGATTATTGTTTGTTTTAGGTTTATGTTTAGGTTAGGGTTAGTGCTAGGGTGAGTGTTTGGTTTGTTGTAAATTTTAGGGTTAGGGTTAGGGTTTGGGTTTGTTTTAGGGTTAAGGTTAGGATTAGGGTTAGTGTTATTTTTTGGTTCAGGGTTTGTGTTAGGTTTAGAATTAGTTTTAGTTTTAAGCTTAGGGTTAGTTTTAGGTTTAATGTTAGGGTTAGATTTAGGGCTACTGTTAGGGTTAGGGTTATGTTTATGGTAAGTGTTAGAATTAGGGTTAAGGCTAGGGTAATTCTTTGGTTTAGTGTTAAGGTTACAGTTAGATTTGGTGTTACATTTAGGGTTTGGGTTAGGGTTAGTGTAAAGATTAGGGTTAGGTTTATGTTTAGAGTTAGGATTATGGTTAGAGTTTGTTTTAGGGTTAGGGTTAGTGGTAGAGTTAGAAGTACTCTTAGGATTAGGGTTAGTGTAAGGGTTGGTATTAGGGTTAAGTTTAGGATTAGTGTTAAGGTTATGGTTAGGGTTTGTGTTAGGGTTAGGTTTAGGGTTACGTGTAGTGTTATGATTAAAATTCGAGTTAGGGTAAGTGTTAAAGTTAAGTTTGGTTCAGGGTTACTGTTAGGGTTTGTGTTAGGGTTAGGATAAGGTTTAGAGTGAGGATTAGGCTTAGAGTTATGGTGAGTGTTTGGTTAATGTTAGTGTTAGGATTACAGAAATGGTTTGTGTTAGAATTAGGGTTAGGGTTAGATTAAGTAGTAGGGTTAGGTTAGGTTTAGTGTTACGGTTTGGGTTAGGGTTTCTTTTAGGTTTAGGGAAAGGATTAGGGTTAGGGTTACAGTTATGGTTAGCGTTAGTGTTAGTGCTAGTGTTAGCATTAGTGTTTAAGGGTTAGGTTTTGTGTTAGGGTTAGGGTTAGGTTTAGGTATAGTGGTAGGGTTAGGATTAGTGTTAGTTGTAGTGTTAGGGTTAGGGTTACTGTTAGGGTTATTTTTAGGGTTAGGAATAGTGTTAGGGTTATGATTCATGTTAGGGTTATGATTCGTGTTAGGGTTAAGGTTAAGGTTAGTGTTATGTTAGTGTTAGTGTTAAGTTCAGGGTTAGGATTAGGCTATGTGTTAGTGTTCTGGTTAGGGTTGTGGTTAGAGTTAGTGTTAGACTTAGGGTTAGGTTTAGGTTTAGTGTAAGAGTTATGTTAGGGTTAGTTTTATGGTTAGTGTTAGGGTTTGTGTTAGCTTTAGTGTTAGGGTTAGGGTTAGGATTGAGATTATGGTTTGCATTAGGGTTAGGGTTAGGGTTAGTGTTGGTGTTAGGGTTAGGGTAGTGTTAGGTTAGGGTTAAGGTTACATTTAGGCTAGTTGTTAGTTAGGGTTATGGTTAGGGTTAGAGTTAGTGTTAAGGTTAGGGTTATGGTTAGTGAAAGCTTTAGGGTTACAATTATGTTTAGGGTTAGTGTTAGGGTTAGGGTTAGAGTTTGTGTTAATGTTAGGGGTAGGGTTCAGGTAAGGGTTATGGTTACACTTAGGATTCGGGTTAAGGTTAGGGTTGGGGTTTAGGTAGGGTTACTGTTAGTTTTAGGGTTTTTGTTAGGGTTAGATTTTGTCTTAGGTTTATGGCTAGTGTTAGGTTTAGGGATAGGTTTTGGATTAAGGTTAGTTTTCCAGTTAAGATTAGGTTTAGGTTTAGGGGTAGCGCTAGGGTATGGTTAGGTTAGGGTTACTGTTATGGTTAGGGTTAGTGTTTGTGTTAGGGTTTAGGTTATAGTTACTGTTAGTGTTAGGGTTAGTGTTAGGGTTAGAGTTAGGGTTAGTGTTTAGGTAGTTTTAGGATAGGGTTAAGGTTAGGTTTAGGGTAATTGTTAGGGTTAGGGTTACGCTTACTGTTAGTGTTAGGTTTAGGTTTAGGGTTAGGGTTAGTGTAAGTTATAGGGTTAGGGTTATGTTTAGATTTATTGTTGGTGTTAGGGTTAGACATTGTTTTGATGTTAGTGTTAGGGTTGGGTTTAGGGTTTGGTTACAATTTGGATTCGGGTATGTTTATAATTAGGCTTCAGGTTAGGTTTAGGAATACGTTTGGGGTTAGGTTAGGAGTAGTGTTAGGGTTAGGGTTTGTCTTAGTTTTAGATTTTTACGAGAATTAGGGTTAGTGTTATTGTTAAAGATAGGATTTGGTTTAAGGTTAGTTTTTGAGTTAGAGATAGGTTTAGGAATAGGGTTAGTGTTAGGTTAGCCTTAGGTTAGTGTTACTGTTATGGTTAGGTTTATGGTTAGTGTTAAGGTTTGTGTTAGCTTTAGTGTTAGGTTTAGGTTTAGGGTTAGGGTTAAGGTTTGTGTTAGGGTTAGGGTTTGGGTTAAGGTTAGGTTTATGCTTAGGGTTATGGTTAGGAATAGGGTTGCGGTTTTAGTTTTAGCATTAGCGGTAGGGTATCTGTTAGGGTTAGAGTTAGGGTTGGGGTTAGGTTAAGGGTTAGAGTCATGGTTAGTGTTAGGGTTATGGTTAGGGTTAGTGTCAGGTTAAGGGTTAGGTTTAGGTTTAGAATTAGGGATTGTGTTAAGTTTTTAAAGTAGGTTTAGTGTTAGTGTTAGTTTTAGGATTAGGGTTAGTGTTAGGGTTGGTGTTAGGTTTAGTGTTACTGTTACATAAGGTTAGGGATAGGGTTAGGATTAGGGTTTCTGTTAGTTTTATATTTAGAAATAGGGTTAGTGTTAAGGGTTATTGTTAGGTTTAGTGTTAGGGTTAGGGTAAAGATTTGTGTTAGAGATATGTTTAGGTTTGGTGATAGGGTGACTAATAAGATTAGGGATAAAGTTAGGTTTAGGAATAAAGTTAGTGTTATTGTTAGGGTTATCGTTAGGGTAACGGTCAGGCTGAGTCTTAGGGTTAGGGTTAGGGTTAGGGTTAGGGATAGTGTTAGGTTTAAAGATAGGTTTAGGGTTAGAATTAGGGTTATGAATAGGATAAGGGTTAGAGTTAGGGTTAGGTTTAGGGTTAGGTGTAGTGTTATGTTTATTGTCAGGTTTAATGTTAGGGTTAGTGTTAGGATCAGGTTTAGGTATAATACTAGGGTTAAAGTTAGGTTTAGAATTAGTGTAAGGTTTAGGGTTAGAATAGGGTTAGTGTGAGGTTTAGGGCTAGGTTAGGATTAGGGTTCAGATTAGCATTCAGGTTAGTGTTAGTTTTAGTGTTAGGGTGCATGTTAGGGTTAGGGTTAGTGTTAAGCTTGGGCTAGGGTTAGTGTTAGGTATAGGGTTAGGGTTAGTGTTAGGTTTAGTGTTAAGTTTATGGTTAGGATAAGTTTTATTGTTATTGTTAGGGTTAGGTTAGAGTTAGTGTTAGAGTTAGGGTTAGGGTTAGATTGAGAAGTAGGGTTAGGTTAGGTTTATTGTTATGGTTTGGGTTAGGGTTTGTGTTAGGTTTAGGTATAGGGTTGTGGTTATGCTTATGGTTAGGGTTAGGTTTAGTGTTAGTGTTAGGGTTAGGGTTTAAGGGTTAGGTTTAGTGTTAGGGTTAGGGTTAGGTTTAGGTTTAGTGTTAGGGTTAGGATTAGTTTTAGTGGTAGTGATAGGGTTAGGGTTACTGTTAGGGTTAGATTTAGGATTAGGAATAGTGTTATGGTTATGATTTGTGTTAGGGTGAAGGTTAAGGTTAGCGTTAGGATTAGTGTTAGTGTTAAGTTTAGGGTTAGGATTAGGCTATGTCTTAGTGTTCTAGTTAGGGTTATGGTTAGAGTTAGTGTTAGAGTTAGGGTTATGTTTAGGTTTGGTGTAAGAGTTATGTTAGGGTTAGTTTTATGGTTACTGTTATGGTTTGTGTTAGCTTCAGTGTTAGTGTTAGGTTTAGGTTTGAGGTTAGGGTTTGCGTTAGGGTTATGGTTAGTGTTATGGTTGGTGTTAGGTTTAGGGTAGTGTTAGGTTAGAGTTAAGGTTATGTTTAGGCTAATTGTTAGCTAGGGTTAGGGTTATGGTTAGAGTTAGTGTTTAGGTTAGGTTTATGGTTAGTGTAAGGTTTAGGGTTACAATTATGTTTAGGGTTAGTGTTAGGGTTATGATTTGAGTTTCTGTTAATGTTAGGGTTAGGGTTCTGGTAAGGGTTATGCTTACGCTTAGGATTCGGGTTAGGGTTAGGGATAGGGTTGGGGTTAAGGGAGGATTACTGTTAGGTTTAGGGTTTGTTTTAGGGTAAGATTTGTGTTAGGTTTAGGGATAGGTTTTGGTTTAAGGTTAGTTTTCCCGTTAAGATTAGGTTTAGGGTTGGGGTAGCACTAGGGTAGGGTCAGTTTAGGGTTACTCTTATGTTTAGAGTTAGTGTTAGTGTTAGGGTTTAGGTTATAGTCACTGTTATTGTTAGGGTTAGTGTTAAGGTAGTTTTAGTTTAGGGTTAAGGTTAGGTTTAGGGTAATTGTTAGGGTTAGTGTTAGGGTTACGCTTAGTGTTAGTGTTAGGTTTAGGGTAAGGGTTAAGGTTAGTGTAAGTTATAGGGTTAGGGTTATATTTAGATTATGTGTTAGTGTTAGGGTTATACTTTGTTTTGATGTTAGGGTTAAGGTTGGGTTTAGGGTTATGGTTACGATTTGGATTCGTGTTAGGGTTAGGGATAGGCTAGGGTTTAGCTTAGGGTTAGAGTTAGGTTTATGATTATAATTAGGCTTTTGGTTAGGTTTAGGGATACTTTTGGGGTTAGGTTAGGATTAGGGTTAGGTTTATGGTTAGTGATAGGGTTTGTGTTAGCTTTAGTGTTAAGGTTATGGTAGGGTTAGGGTTAAGGTTTGTGTTAAGGTTAGGGTCAGGTTTAAGGTTAGGGTTATGGTTATGATTAGGGTTAGGAATAGGGTTGTGTTTTGTGTTAGTGTTTGGGTTAGAGGTAGGGTATGTGTTAGGATTGGAGTTAGGTTTCGGGTTAGGTTTAGGTTTAGAGTTATGGTTAGTGTTAGGTTTAGGGTTAGTGTCAGGTTTAGAGTTAGGTTTAGTGTTAGGATTAGGGATGGTGTTATGTTTAAAGTTAGGTTTAGTGCTAGTGTTAGTGTTAGTGTTAGGGCGAGGGTTATTTGCCGCAGTCTGGCTGGGCACAATCAGGAGCCACTTGTCAAAAGAAACTAACTTTATTTTTAGAACCACACATGCCAAACAAAACAGCCTCTCAGGAAAAACCCTCAGAGCCTCAACTGCCACCACCGGCTTTCCACAAGCCTCTCTCTCCCACACAAGCTTCTCCCCACCTCCCACAATCCTCCTGCTCTTGAGGCCGATTGGCTGGGTCACGTGGGCGGAGCCAAAAAAGTCCCCCAATGAGCAGCTCTGTGGTCTGAAAGGGCAGGGAAACAGTCCAATGAGCATCACCGCAGAGGAGCCAATCAGCTAGATGTTGCTGGGGCCGAGGAGCCAATCAGCTAGATGTTGCTGGGGCCGCTGTGAGCCAATCATCAGCCGGCAGCTGGAAGTTTGCTGGCAGCTGGAAGTTTGCTGGGGCCCCTTTGGCTGTGGCTCTCAACAGTTATTCTTAGGGTTGGTGTTAGGGTTATTGTTACTCTTATGTAAGGGGTAGGATTAGGGTTCGGTTTTGGGTTTGGGTTAGTTTTATAGTTAGAAATAGGGTTAGGGTTAGGGTTAGTGTTAGGTTTAGTTTTAGGTTTAGGGTAAAGATTTGTGTTAGAGATGGGTTTAGGCTTAGTGATATGGTTATTAATAGGATTAGGGATAAAGTTAGGTTTAGGAGTAAAGTTAGTGTTCCTGTTAGCATTATCGTTAGGGTAAGGGTTAGGCTGAGTGTTAGGGTTAGTGTACGGTTAGGGTTAGGGTTAGGGTTAGGGTTAGGGATAGTGTTAGTTTTAAAGATAGGGTGAGTGTTAGGGTTATGAATAGGATAAGGGTTAGAGTTAGGGTTAGGCTAGGGTTAGGGTTAGTGTTAGGTTTATTGTCAGGGTTAGTGTTCAAGTTAGTGTTAGCTTCAAGTTTAGGTTTAATGTTAGGGTTAAAGTTACGTTTAGGGTTAGTGTAAGTTTTAGGGTTAGAATAAGGGTTAGTTTGAGGTTTAGGGTTAGGGTTAGTATTAGGGTTAATATTAGCATTCAGGTTAGTGTTAGTTTTAGTGTTAGGGTTCATGTTAGGGTTACGGTTAGGGTTAAGCTTGGGCTAGTGTTAGTGTCATGTTTAGGGTTAGGGTTAGTGTTAGGTTTAGTGTTAAGTTTAGGGTTAGTGTAAGTGTTATTGTTAGTGTTAGGGTTAGGGTTAGAATTAGTGTTAGTGTTAGGGTTAGGGTTAGTGCTAGTGTAAGGTTTAGGGCTAGGGTTAGGTTTAGGGATAGGTTTAGAGTTAGTGTTAGGGATAGGGTTAGTGTTTGGTTTAGGGTGAGGTTTCTTTTTAGTGTTGGGGTTTGGGTTAGTTTTAATGCTAGGTTTAGGTTTAGGGTTCGGTTCATATTAGGGTTAGAGTTAGAGTCAGGGTCAGGGTTAGGATTAGTGTTAGGGTTAGGGTTAGTTTTAGTGTAAGGTTTAGGTTTATGGTTAGTGTTGGGATAGTGTCAGGGTTAATGTTATTGTTAGAGTTACGGAAAGGGTTTGTGTTAGAGTTATGGTTAGGGTTAGATCAAGAATTCGGATTAGGTTATGTTTAGTGTTATGGTTTTGTTTAGAGTTTGTGTGAGGTTTAGGTATAGGTTTGGGGTTAGGTTTATGGATAGGGTTAGGGTTAGTGCTAGTGTTAGTGTTAGGGTTAGGGTTTAAGGGTTAGGTTTAGTGTTAGGGTTAGGGTTAGGTTTAGGCTTAGTGTTAGGGTTAGGATTAGTGTTAGTTGTAGTGTTGGGGTTAGGGTTACTGTTAGGGTTGGTTTTAGGGTTAGGAATAGTGTTAGGGTTATGTTTTGTATTAGGATTATTGATAACGTTAGCGTTAGGTTTAGTGTTAGTGTTAAGTTTAGGGTTAGGATTAGGGTTACGTGTTATGTGTTAGTGTTCTAGTTAGGGTTATGGTTAGAGTTAGTGTTAGAGTTAGGGTTAGGTTTAGGTTTAGAGTAAGATTTATGTTAGGGTTAGTTTTATGGTTAGAATTAGGGTTTGTGTTAGTTTAGTGTAAGGGTTAGGGTTAGGTTTGAGGTTTGGGTTCACGTTAGGGTTATGGTTAGGGTTATGGTTGGTGTTAGTGTCAGGGTAGTGTTTGGTTAGGGTTAAGGTTACGTTTAGGCTAATTGTTAGTTAGGGTTATGGTAATGGTTAGAGTTAGTGTTATAGTTAGGGTTAGGGTTAGTGTAAGCTTTAGGGTTACAATTATGTTTAGGGTTAGTTTTAGGTTTAGGGTTAGGGTTTGTGTTAATGTTAGTGTTAGGGTTCGGGTAAGGGTTATGGTTATGCTTAGGATTCGGGTTAGGGTTAGGAATAGAGTTGGGGTAAGTTAGGGTTACTGTTAGGTTTAGGGTTTGTGTTAGTGTTTGATTTTGTGTTAGGTTTAGGGTTTGTGTTCGGTTTAGAAATAGGTTTTGGTTTAAGGTTATTTTTCCAGTTAGGATTAGGTTTAGGTTTAGGGTTAGCACTAGATTAGGTTTAGGTTAAGGGTACTGTTATGGTTAGGGTTAGTGTTTGTGTTAGGGTTTGTCTTAGTGTTAGGGTTTATGTTATAGTTAGTGTTAGTGTTAGGGTTAGTGTTAGAGTTAGTGTTAAGGTAGTGTTAGGTTAGGTTTAAGGTTAGGTTCAGTGTAATTGTTAGGGTTAGGGTTAGGGTTAGGGTTAGGGTTAGTGTAAGTTATAGGTTTAGGGTTATGTTTATATTTCGAGTTAGTGTTAGGGTTACACTTTGTTTTGATGTTAGGGTTAGGATTGGGTTTAGGGTTATGGTTAAGATTTAAGATTTCGATTCTGGTAAGGGTTAGGGATAGGCTTGGGGTTAACTTAGGGTTAGAGTTAGGTTCATGATTATAATTAGGCTTTGGATTAGGTTTAGGGATACGTTTGGGGTTAGGTTAGGATTAGGGTTAGGGTTAAGGTTTGTGTTAGTTTTAGATATTGTATGAGAATTAGGGTTAGTGTTAGAGGTAAAGATAGGATTTGGTTTAAGTTTAGTTTTCGAGTTAGAGATAGGTTTAGGGATAGGGTTAGTGTTAGGTTAGCGTTACATTAGTGTTATTGTAATGCTTATGGTTAGGTTTTGTTTTAGGGTTAGTGTTAAGGTTAGGGTTAGGTTTATGGTTAGTGTTAGGGTTTGTGTTAGCTTTAGTGTTAGGGTTAGGGTTAGGGTTAGGGTTAAGATTTGTGTTAGGGTTAGGGTTAAGTTTAGGGTTATGATTAGGATTAAGGTTAGGAATAGGTTTGCGGTTTGTGTTAGGTTTAGGATTAGTGGTAGGGTATTGTTATGGTTAGGTTAGGTTTGGCGTTAGGTTTAAGTTTAGAGTTAAGGTTAGTGTTAGGGTTAGGGTTAGGGTCAGTGTCAGATTTAGGGTTAGGTATAGGGTTAGGATTAGGGATGGGGTTAATTTTAAAGGTAGGTTTAGTGTTAGTGTTAGTGTTAGGGTTAGAGATAGTGTTAGTGTTGGTGTTATGGTTAGTGTTACTGTTATGTAAGGGTTAGGGTTAGGGTTAGAGTTAGGTTTTGGGTTATTTTTATAGTTAGAAATAGGGTTAGAGTTTGGGTTAGTGTTAGGTTTAGTGTTAGGGTTAGGATAAAGATTTGTGTTAGAGATAGGTTTAGGTTTAGTGATAGGGTTACTAATAGGATTAGGGATATATTTCGTTTTAGGATTAGAGTTACTATTTCTGTTAGGGTTTTCATTAGGTAGGGTAAGGTTTAGGCTGAGTTTCAGGGTTAGGGTTAGGTTTAGGGATAGGGTTAGGGTTAAGGTTAGGGTTAGTGTTAAAGTTTGTGTTAGGGTTAGCATTAGGTTTAGGGTTAGGGTTTGTTTTAGGGTTAGGGTTAGTTTTACGATTAGGGTTAGTTTTAAGATTAGGATTAGCATTATGGTTAGGGTTGGGGTTTGATTTAGTGTTAGGGTTAGGATTAGGATTAAGTTTAATCTTAGGGCTAGGATTAAGGTCTGTTTAAGGATTAGGGTTAGGATTAGGTTTACAATTAGGATTAGTTTAGGGTTAGGGTTAAGTTTGGGTTTTAAAATTAGTGTTGGGTTTACTGATAGGGTTAGGGTTAGAGTTAATGATATGGGTAGGTTAAGTATTAGGTTTAGGGCTAGTGTTAGGACTAGGGTTAGTGTAAAGGTTAGTGATAGAGTTAGGGTTAGTTTTCGTGTTAAGTTTAGTGTTAGGGTTAGGGTAAGAGTTATGGGTTATGTTAGTTTTATGTTAGTGTTAGGGTTATGGTAAGAGTTAGGTTGGGTTTAGGTGTACGGTTTGGGTTAGGATTTGTGTTAGTTTAAGTGTTAGGTTTAGTGTTAGGTTAAGTGTTATTGTTAGGGTTAGGTTTCATGTAAGAGTTTGGGTTATGTTTAGAATTAGTTTTAGGTTTAGGGTTAGTGTTAGGGTTAGTGTTAGGGTTAGGGTTAAGTTAGGGTTAGTGTTATGGTTAGGGTTATGATTTGTGATAGGTTTAGAGTTAAGGTCAGGTTTAGGGTTATGGTTAGAGTTATGGTTTGTGTTAGCATTAGTGTTAGGGTTAGTGTTATGGTTAGGGTTATAATTTGTGATAGGCTTAGAGTTAAGGTCAGGGTTATGGTTATGGTTAGATTTGTGGTTTGTGTTAGCATTAGTGTTAGTTTTAGTGTTAGGGTTAGGGTTAGGCTATGTGTTAGGGTTCGGGTTAGGCTATGTGTTAGGGTTCTGGTTCCGTTTACGTTTAGTGTTAAGGATAGTGCTATGGTTATGGTTAGTGTAAGCACTACGTTTACTCTTAAGGTGTAGGGTTAGTGTTAGGTTTACGGTTAGGGTTTGTGTTAGGGTTAGTGATAGGTTTAGGTTTAGTTTATGTGTTAGTTTTAGGTTAAGGTTAGGGTTAGGGTTAGACTTTGGGTTAAGTTTAGGGTTAGGTTTTGGGTAATGGTCACGGTTATGATTAGGGATAAAGTTTGGTTTAGGGTTATGTTTAGGGTTAGTGTTAGGGTTAGGGTTAGTGTTAGGTTTAGGGTTAGGGTTTGGGTTAGGTTTAGATTAGAAATTATTTTCAGGGTTAGGGTTATGGTTAGGGTTAGTGTTAGGTTTAGGGTTAGGGTTAGTTTTAGTTTTAGTGTTAGGGTTAGATTATCCTTAATGTTAGTGTTATTTTCAGTGTTATTGTTTGGGATAGTTTTAGTGTTAGGGCAATGTAAATGTTAGTGTTAGAGTTACGTTCAGTTTAGGGTTAAGGTTTGGATTAGGGTTTGTGTTAGGTTTAGGTTTAGTGTTAGGGTTAGTCTCACGATTTGGGTTAAAGTTAGGGTTAGAGTTAGGGGTAGTGTTAGGTTTAGTGTCAGGTTTAGTGTTATTGTTATGGTTAGGGTTAGTGTTAGTTTTAGTCTAAGGGTTAAATTTAGGTTTAAGGTTATTGTAAGGGTTAGGGTTAGAATTAGGGTTAATGTGAGTGTTAGATTTAAATTAGGTTTAGTGTTCGGTTTAGGGATTGGGTTAGGGTAAGGCTTAGGGTTAGGGTTACTGTTAGGGTTAGGTTTAAGGTTAGGCTATGTGTTATGTTTCTGGTTAAGGTTACTTTTAGAGTTAGTATTAGGGATAGGGTTAGGCTTAGGTTTAGTGTAAGGTTTACATTCACGGTGAGGTTTAGTTTTAGGTTTAGGTTAAGATTTAGGTCTTGTGTTATGGTAAGGGTTAGTTTAGGGTTAGGTTTAGGGATTGGGTTTGTGTTAGGGTTAGTTTAGAGTAGGTTTAGGGTTTGTGTTAGCTTTAGGGTTATGTTAGGGTTATGTTTTGTGTTAGGGTTACGGTTAGGTTTATGGTTAGTGTTAGGGTTGTGTTTATGTTTAGGGTAACAGTTAGGGTTATTTTTAGCGTTAGGATTATGGTTAGGTTTAGTGTTTGTGTTAGTGTTAGGGTTAGGGTTAGGGTTAGTGTTAAGTTTACGGTTAGCTTTAATATCAGGATTAGGGTTAGGTTTAGGGTTAAGCTATGTGTTCGGGTTCTCCTTATGGTTATGGTTAGATTTACTCTTAAGTTTAGGGTTAGGTTTAGGGTTAGTGTAAGGGTAAAACTTACAGTTAAGTTGTAAGGTTAGTTGTAGTTTTACGGTTAGGATTTGTGTTAGGGTTAGCATTAGGGTTAGGGTTAGTGATTGTGATAGGGTTAGTTTAGGATTAGGGTTAGGGTTTGTGTTAGGATTAAGGTTAAGTTAGGATTAGGGTTAGGGTTCGTGTTAGGTTTAGGGTTAGGATTAGGCTATGTGTTAGTGTTCTATTTAGGGTAATAGAGTTAGTGTTAAGGTTATTTTTAGGTTTAGGGTTAATGTAAGGGTTATGTTTACGGTTAGGTTTAGGGGTTTTGTTTGGGTTAGGGTTGTATTAGGGTTAGGTTTAGGGATAGGTTTGGTGTTAGGGTTAGGTTAGGTTTAGGTTTGTGTTAGTGTTATGGATAGGTTAGGGTTAGGGTTTATGTGAGGGTTAGGTTTATGATTAATATTAGGGTCAGTGTTAGGGTTAGGGAAAGGGTTAGTGTTTTATTTAGGGTTAGGATTAGGGTTAAGGTTAGTTTTGGGATTAGTGTTAGGATTAAGGTTAGGGTTAGTGTTCGGCTTAGGATTTGCTTTAATGTTAGGTTTACTGTTAGTGTTAGGGTTAGGCTATGTGTTGGGGTTCTCCTTAGGGTTATGGTTAGAGCTAGTTTTAAGGTTAGGGTTAGGGTTAGGATCAGTGTAAAGGTTACATTTTTGGTTAAGTTGTAGGTTTAATGTTAGGTTTAGGGTTAGGGTTTTTGTTTGGGTTAGCGTTACGGTTAGGTTTAGATTTTGTATTAGGGATAGTTTAGGGTTAGAGTTAGGGTTTGTGTTAGGGTTAGGGTTAGTTTTGGGTTAGAGTTTGTGTTAGGGTTAGGGTTAGGGTTAGGGTAAAGGATAGAGTTACTGTTAAGATTAGGGGTAGATTTTGAGTTAGGGTTACGTTTAGGTTTAGTGTTAGGGTTAGGATTAGTGTTAATGTTAGGTTTAGGGTTAGCTTTAGGATAAGGGTTATTGTTTTTGTTACGGTTATGGTTAGGGTTAGTGTTATGGTTAGTGTTAGGGTGAGTGTTAGGGTTTGGGTAAGTGTTATGGTTAGGTATAGGGTTAGGTTTTGTGTTATGTTTAGGGTTAGGGTTAGGGTTAAGGTTATGGTTACAGTTATGATTAAAATTAGGGTTAGGGTTTGAGTTTGGGTTACTGTTAGGGTTAGTTTTAGGGTTGGGGTTAGTGTTAAAATTAGGGTTAGGGTTATGGTTACATTTAGGTTTAGGGTTAGGTTTATGTTTAGGGTTAGTGTTAGTGTTAGTGTTAGGGTTAGGGTTAAGTTTTGTGTTAGGTTTAGTGTTAGGGTTAAGTTTAGATTTGCAGTTAGGATTAGGGTTAGGTTTAGTTTGGGGTTTTTGTTAGTGTTAAGGTTATCATTAGGTTATGTTTTATGGTTAGAGTTAGGGTTAGGGTTAGGTTTAGGATTAGAGTTAGTGTTAGTGTTAGTGTTATGGTTAGGGTTAGTGATAAGTTTAGAATTAGGTTAGTGTTATATATGGGGTTAAGTTTAAAGATAAGTTTAGTGGTAGTGTAAGGGTTATAGTTAGGGTATGTGTTAGTGTTAGTTTTTGTGTTAGGGTTAGGTTTACTGTCAGGTAAGAGTTAGGTTTAGGGTTAGCATTACAGTTTAGATTAGTCTTAGAGTTATTGTTTTGGTTAGGGTTAGGTTTAGGGTTAGTGTTAGGGTTAGGATTTGTCTTAGATATAGGTTTAGGTTTAGTGATATGTTGACAAATAGGATTAGCGATAGAGTTAGGTTTAGGATTAATGTTAGGTTTAATGTTACTGTTAGGGTTATGATTAGTGTAAGGTTTAGGCTTAGTGTTAGGTTTAGGATTAGAGTTAGATTTAGGTATAAGGTTAGGTTTATGTTTAGGTTTAGGATTAGGGTTAGTGTTAGGGTTAGGTTAGGGTTAGTGTTAGTGTTAGTGTTAGGGTTTGGTTTAGTGTTAGTGTTAGGGATGGTTAGGTTTAAGGTTAATGTTTGGTTTAGGATTTGTTTTAGGTTTAGGTTTAGAGTTAGGGTTAGGGTTATGGTTTGGGTTATGATTTGAGTTAGAGTTAGGAGTAGTGTTAGTTCTAATGTCAAGTTTAGTGTTAGGGTTATGGTTAGGGTTAGGGTTAGTTTTAGTCTTAGGTTTAAAATTAGGTTTAGGTTAGTGTAAGGGATAGGGTTTGAATTTGGGTTAGTGTGAGGGTTAGGGGTAGTGTTAGGAATAGTGTTCATTTTATGGTTTGGTTTTGGGTAAGTCTTAGGTTTAGGGTTAGTGTTAGTGTTAGGGTTAGGCTATGTGTTAGGGTTTTGATGAGGGTTACGGATAGAGTTAGGGTTAGGTTAGGTTAGGTTTAGTTTTAGTGTAATGGTTACATTTATGGTTAGGTTTAGGGTTAATATTAGGTTTAGATTTAGGATTTGTGTTAGGGTAAGGGTGAGGTTATCATTAGGGTTAGATTTCTAAGGCGATGATGTAGGTCATTTTGCCAGCAGGGAGTGTTTGAGAGTTGATGCCAAGGAGCCATTGAAGTGATGATGGTTATGTTAAGCTGTGTATTCAATTGTATATAGACCTTTACTGTCCAGCAATAGGTTGTCTCTTGCTGCTTCTGGTGCCCGCTACTTTAGAGTTCCTGTTGAGTTTTTGTGGGTTCCGAGAGAGTGTACGTGCAGAGCCCAGTGGAGGAGAAAGAGTTCCTGGGAAGTGTGCATGGACTGCTGGTGGAGTTCAGGCAAGAATGTTTCCTGTTTGAACATACAAGTGCTTTTGTGGTGGCTCGGTGATTTGTGCCCAGCCAGACTGCGGCATTTTTAAAAAATTTATTGTGGCTCAAAGGAACCAGTAAAGATTAAAGTGAATAGTATGGTACCCACACTCAAATGTTCTTTATTTCTTTTGATTTTGCTTTTCAAATCCTCTTTTGTCCAAAATAACAAGCCAACATTAGAGGAGGAATTATCAAAATAGAGAATTAAGGTGCTTCTGGTGAGGATGACAACTAACCCTCTGAAGTTAAGCAGTCATCGGTTAACTGTTTCTATGAGAAAAAAAAAAAAAAAAACAACAGATAAGACCAGCATGAATTAATAAAGCAGACAAATCATGGTCTAATAAGCTCTAGATTGATTAATCCATCAATTATAATTGGAAACCAGGATTCTGTCACATACTTTGAGAAAACTCTGTGGAAAACAGCAGTTGCCTTATTGGTACTGTTTTTCTTTTTCCCTAAATTAAGTCTGGACCATTATTGAGGTGCTTTTAGCTTACTCAAACATGAATACATCAGATTGATGCTAAAATCCTCACAGTACCTCATACCAAGTGAGGAAACAATATCACAGTCTAGGCATTCGGTCAAAGGCTAAGTTGCAAAATAAGATGTTTGTTTTAATATATTCAAGTTTTAAAGTCAAGGCTGAGAAAAGATATACCAAAATGAGACATCCAACTCTTGGAACTCTCTATTCTCTTTTATGCTATCTGACTTCTGAAATGCAAATAAGTCTGTATTCAGCATCAGATATAAATAAAATCATTATCCTTTGGAACCTTTCCGTTTCATCTTCCTTCTCTTTCTGAGGGTAGTGCCCCTTTTGCTGTTTGGTTTTGTGGAAAAGCAAATATAATGATTTGAAGAAAAGAAATGTGTTCAAATATCCACAGCTATTAAGCAGACTAGATAGAATTCAGAATCAACTATGCACGACTCCAAATCCCAAAGATTTCCACTAGACCACATACTAAATGCAAATTCTCTTACTATTTGAGGTTTTGGATAGAGACATACCAAAAAGGCAGAATCTGTGTCCATATTAGGTACATCACTGATGGAAATAATATACTCAAGAGTGTTCTTCTGAATGTTCTAGAAAGGACTTGGAATAATTTTGAGTAATGGCTGATGTCTCAATTTATAAAATCAATAATCAAAAATACATTTTTTATTAAAATAATACAATGCATTTAAAAGGCATGGTGATTTGCATTTCTCTGACGGCTAGAGATGGTGAGCATTTTTTCATGTACTTGATGATTGATTGTATGTCCTCTTCTGAGAAGTGTCTGTTCAGGTCCTTGGCCCATTTGTTGATTGGGTTATTTATTATCTTATTGTCTAATTTTTTGAGTTCTTTGTATACTCTGGATATTAGAGCTCTATCTGAAGTGTGAGGAGTAAAGATTTGTTAAAAGGATGTAGGCTCCCTATTTACCTCTCTTATTGTTTCTTTAGCTGAGAAAAAACTTTTTAGTTTGAGTAAGTCCCACTTGTTGATTCTAGTTATTAACTCTTCTGCTATGGGTGTCCTATTGAGGAATTTGGAGTCCGACCCCACAGGATATAGATCATAGCCAACTTTTTCTTCTATCAGATGCCGTGTCTCTGATTTGATATCAAGCTCCTTGATCCATATTGAGTTAACTTTTGTGCATGGCGAGAGAAAGGGATTCAGTTTCATTTTGTTGCATATGGATTTCCAGTTTTCCCAGCACCATTTGTTGAAGATGCTATCCTTCCTCCATTGCATGCTTTTAGCCCCTTTATCAAATATAAGATAGTTGTAGTTTTGTGGATTGGTTTCTGTGTCCTCTATTCTGTACCATTGGTCCACCCGCCTGTTTTGGTACCAGTACCATGCTGTTTTTGTTACTATTGCTCTGTAGTATAGTTTGAAGTCTGGTATCGCTATACTGCCTGATTCACACTTCCTGCTTAGCATTGTTTTTGCTATTCTGGGTCTTTTATTTTTCCATATGAATTTCATGATTGCTTTCTCTATTTCTACAAGAAATGCCGTTGGGATTTTGATTGGCATTGCATTAAGCCTATAGAGAACTTTTGGTAATATCGCCATTTTGATGATGGTAGTTCTGCCTATCCATGAACAGGGTATATTTTTCCATCTTCTAAGATCTTCTTCTATTTCTCTCTTTAGGGTTCTGTAGTTTTCATTGTATAAGTCTTTCACCTCTTTTGTTAGGTTGATTCCCAAGTATTTTATATTTTTTGAGGATATTGTGAATGGAGTGGTTGTCCTCATTTCCATTTCAGAGGATTTGTAGCTGATATACAGGAATGCCTTTGATTTATGCGTGTTGATTTTATATCCTGCCACTTTGCTGAATTCATTTATTAGCTCTAATAGTTTCTTTGTAGACCCTTTTGGGTCTGCTTGGTATATAATCATGTCTTCTGCAAATAATGATAATTTAAGTTCTTCTTTTCCTATTTTGATGCCTTGAATTTCTTTCGTCTGTCTAATTGCTCTGGCCAGTGTTTCGAGAACTATGTTGAACAGAAGTGGTGAGAGAGGGCATCCCTGTCTTGTTCCAGATTTTAGAGGGAATGCCTTCAATTTTTCTCCATTCAGAATGATGCTAGCCTAAGGCTTAGCATAGATTGCTTTTACAATATTGAGATATGTTCCTGTTATCCCTAGATTTTTCTAGAGTTTTGAACATAAAGGGATGCTGTACTTTGTTGAATGCTTTTTCCGCATCTATCGAGATGATCATATGGTTCTTATTTTTAAGTCTATTGATGTGGTGCATAACATTTATTGATTTCCATATATTGAACCATCCTTGCATCCCAGGGATGAATCCTACTTGGTCATGGTGCACAATTTTTTTGATATGTTTTTGTATCCGATTCGCCAGAATTTTATTGAGGATTTTTGCATCTAGGTTCATTAGAGATATTGGTCTGTAGTTTTCTTCCTTTGAAGTGTCTTTGTCTGGTTTAGGATTCAGGGTCATGTTGGCCTTGTAGAATGAATTTAGAAGTTCTCCCTCTTTTTCTATTTCGTAAAATAGCTTGAAAAGTATTGGTATTAGTTCCTCTTTAAAGGTTTTGTAAAACTCTGCTGTATACCCATCCGGTCCTGGGCTTTTCTTAGTTGGTAGTCTTTTGATGGTTTCTTCTATTTCCTCAATTGATATTGGTCTGTTTATGTTGTCTATATCCTCCTGATTCAATCTGGGCAGATCATATGACTTACAAAATTTATCGATGCCTTCACTATCTTCTATTTTAATGGAGTATAAGGATGCAAAATAATTTCTGATTATCTTCTGTATTTCTGAAGTGTCTGTTGTGATATTGCTTTTGCATCCCGTATGCTAGTAATTTGAGTTCTCTCTCTTCTTCTCTTCGTTAGCATGGCTAAGGGTCTGTCGATTTTATTTAATTTTTCAAAGAACCAACTTTTAGTTTTGTCAATTTTTTCAATTGTTTCTTTTGTTTCGATTTCATTAATTTCAGCTCTGATTTTAATTATTTCTTGCCTTCTACTTCTTTTGCTGCTGTTTTGCTCTTCTTTTTCTAGGATTTTGAGATGAAGTATGTGTTCATTTATTTTTTTTTTCTTTTTTAAAGGAATGAACTCCAAGCAATGAATTTTCCTCTTAGAACTGTTTTCAATGTGTCCCATAGATTCCGATATGTTGTGTCTGTGTTTTCATTTATCTCTAAGAATTTTTTAATTTTCTCCTTGATGTCTTCTATAACCCATTGATCATTCAGTAACCTATTGTTCATTCTCCAAGTGATTCATGATTTTTCCTTCCTTCTTTTATCATTGATTTTCAGTTTCATTCCATTATGATCAGATAAGATGCATGGTATTATCTCTACTCCTTTATATTTTCTAAGAGTTGCCCTGTGACATAATATATGATCTATTTTTGAGAAGGATCCATGTGCTGCTGAGAAAAAAGTGTAACTGCTTGATGTTGGTTTTATATTCTATATATGTCAATTAAGTCTAGGTTATTAATTGTTTTGTTGAGTTCTATAGTTTTCTTATTCAACTTTTGTTTGGAAGATCTGTCCAGTGGTGAGAGAGGTGTGTTGAAGTCTCCCATGATTATTGTATGGTGGTCTATTAGACTCTTGAACTTGAGAAGAGTTTGTTTGATGAACATAGCTGCACCATTGTTTGGGGCATATATATTTATGATTGATATGTCTTGTTGGTGTATAGTTTCCTTGAGCAATATGTAGTGTCCCTCTTTATCCCTTTTGATTAACTTTGGCTTGAAATCTATTTTATTTGATATGCGTATGGACACTCCTGCTTATTTCGGAAGTCCATAAGAGTGATATGATTTTCCCCAAACTTTCACCTTCAGCCTATGTATGTCTTTTCCTACCAAATGCATCTCGTGTAGGCAGCATATTGTTGGGTCTTGTTTTGTGATCCATTCTACTAGCCTGTGTCTCTTAATTGGTGAGTTTAAGCCATTAACATTTAGGATTATTATTGAGATATGGGTTGTTCTTCCAGCCATATTTGTTTATTTATGTTACTAAACATGGTTTGTTTTCCTCTTTGATTATTTCCCCCCCTTTACTGTCCTACCTCCCACTGTTGTTTTTCATTGTTATTTTCCATTTCCTCTTCCTGTAATGTTTTGCCGAGGATGTTTTGAAGAGATGGTTTTCTAGCTGCAAATTCTTTTAACTTTTGTTTAACGTGGAAGGTTTTAATTTCATCTTCCATCCTGAAGCTTAATTTCGCTGAATACACAATTCTTGGTTGGAACCCATTGTCTTTCATTGTTTGAAATATGTTTTTCCAGGATCTTCTAGCTTTCAGAGTCTGTGTTGAAAGATCAGCTGTTATCCTGATTGGTTTACCCCTGAATGTAATCTGCTTCCTTTCTCTTGTTGCTTTTAAAATTCTCTCCTTATTCTGTATGTTGGGCATCTTCATTATAATGTGTCTAGGTGTGGATCTCTTATGATTTTGCACATTTGGCGTCCTGTAGGCTTCTAGGATTTGGGATTCTGTCTCATTCTTCAAGTCTGGGAAGTTTTCTCGCATTATTTCATTGAATAGATTGCTCATTCCTTTGGTTTGGACCTCTACACCTTCCTGTTTCCCAATGACTCTTAAGTTTGGTCTCTTTATGTTATCCCATATTTCTTGGATGTTCTGCTCATGGTTTCTTAACAGTCTTGCTGAGCTGTCTATGTTCTTTTCAAGTTGAAATACTTTGTCTTCATTGTCTGATGTTCTATCTTCTAAGTGTTCTACTGTGCTGGTAGTATTCTCTATTGAGTTTTTAAGTTGGTTTATTGCTTCCTGCATTTCTAGGATTTCTGTTTGTTTGTTTTTTAGAACTTCTATCTCCCTGTATAGTTGATCTTTTGCTTCCTGGATTTGTTTGTGTAATTCATTGTCGAAGTGATCTTTCATTGTCTGATTTTGCTGTCTAATGTCTTCCTTGAGACTCCAGATCATCTGAAGCATGTATATCCTGAATTCTTTATCTGACATTCCATCTGCTGCAGCTATTACCTCTTCTAAAGTTGAGTTGACCTGCATTGCTTGTGGTCCTTTCTTTCCTTGTCATTTCATACTGCTCGCGTTTCTTTCTGCTTGGTGAAACTGTTGTGTTTTTGAAAATTTCCCCCTATATATTTATATTGCTCTTGTATAGTTGAAAAGTCTCCCTTGCGGGGTCGGGCAGCAGCTGTGCTCCTCCTCCAATTGGGGTAATCTGTCTACCAAGCCCGTGGACCCCTGGGCCTGTTCTGCTGGTCGGTCACAGGTCTGTCTACCTTGCAGGCACGGGCGGCGGCTCTGCTATGCCCTTACTCCAATTGGCTTGATGTGTCTAACACACCAGCGGGTCGCTGGGCTTATTCCGGGTGCGGGAGGCGGCTCTGCTCTGCCCCTACTCCAATTGGGGTGATGTGACTACCATGCCGGCGGGCCGCTGGGCCTGTTCAGGCGCGGGCGGCAGCTCTAATCTGCCTCTACTCCAATTGGGGTGACGTGTCTACCATGCCGGCAGGCCACTGGGCCTGTTCTGCCGGTGAGTCACAGGTCTGCCTACCTTGTGGGCATGGGTGGTGGCCCTGCTCTGCCCCTAGTCCAATTGGGGTGTCGTGACTACCACACCGGCAGGTCGCTGGGCCTGTTCCGAGCGCATGCGGTGACTCTGCTCTGCCCCTACTCCAATTGGGGTGACATGACTACTGCGCTGGCGGGCCACTGGGCCTGTTCCGGGCGCTGTCGAAGGCTCTGTTCTGCCCCTACTCCAATTGGGGTGACGTGTGTACCACGCCGGCAGGCCACTGGGCCTGATCTGCCGGTCGGTTTCAGGTCTGCCTACCTTGCAGGCGCGGGCAGCGGCTCTGCTCTGCCCCTCCTCCTATTGGTGTGACTTGTCTATCACAACCACGGACCGCTGGACCTATTCCAGGAGCGGGAGAAGGCTCTGCTCTGCCCCTACTCCAATTGGGGTGACGTGACTACCATGCCGGCGGGCCGCTGGGCCTGTTCTGCTGGTCGGTCGCAGGTCTGCCTTCCTTGCAGGCGCGGGCAGCGGCTCTGCCCTGCCCCTCCTACCACGCCCGCGGTCCCCTGGGCCTGTTCTGCCGGTCAGTCGCAGGTCTGCCTACCTTGCAGGTGTGGTTGGCATCTCTGCTCTGCCCCTACTCCAATTGGGGTTATGTGACTACCATGCCGGCGGGCCACTGGGCCTGTTCCGGGCACGGGTGGCGGCTCTGCTCTGCCCCTCTGGCTTGGTGACAACGTGAGAGAGACTCGGGTGTTTGTGACTCACTTTCTTTACCAGGAGACCAACTGTTTCTGTCGCCACTGGTATCGATGAAGTTCTCTCCTCCACCGCTTTCTGATGACTTCAAATCTCTGCCAAGTTGGTATCCCATGTGAATGGCAGCATTTCATTCCCTCCACAGTATTCAGAGGGACACGGACCGAGAAGTAGTTTCCGCGGATTCCTTAGCCCTGGGCCAGAGCAGTTCTGGGAGCCGGAATTCGGCCACTCCGTGCTCGGTGTATGTTCTGATAGGAGCAGGCTCCAAGAAGCAGTTTCCGCGGGTTCTTTAGCACTGAGCCTGAGTAATTTGTCAGCGAGACGCAGGCGATTGGCAGCCTGAAATTACCTGTTCTATGGCTGAATGAGCTGCGATCAGTCGAAAACAAAATGCAAATCAAAACCACCCTAAGATACCAATCTCACTCCAGTAAGATTGGCAGCCATTATGAAGTCAAACAACAAGTGCTGGCGAGGATGTGGGGAAAAGGGTACACTTGTACATTGCTGGTGGGACTGCAAATTGGTGCAGCCAATTTGGAAAGCAGTATGGAGATTTCTTGGAAAGCTGGGAATGGAACCACCATTTGACCCAGCTATTCCCCTTCTCGGTCTATTCCCTAAAGACCTAAAAAGAGCATGCTACAGGGACACTGCTACATCGATGTTCATAGCAGCACAATTCACAATAGCAAGACTGTGGAACCAACCTAGATGCCCTTCAATAGAAGAATGGATAAAAAAAAATGTGGCATTTATACACAATGGAGTATTACTCTGCATTAAAAAATGACAAAATCATAGAATTTGCAGGGAAATGGATGGCATTAGAGCAGATTATGCTAAGTGAAGCTAGCCAATCCCTAAAAAACAAATGCCAAATGTCTTCTTTGATATAAGGAGAGTAACTAAGAACAGAGTAGGGACAAAGAGCATGAGAAGAAGATTAACATTAAACAGGGATGAGAGGTGGGAGGGAAAGGGAGAGAGAAGGGAAATTGCATGGAAATGGAAGGAGACCCTCAGGGTTATACAAAATTACATACAAGAGGAAGTGAGGGGAAAGGGAAAAATAATACAAGGGGGAGAAATGAATGACAGTAGAGGGGGTAGAGAGAGAAGAGGGGAGGGGAGGGGAGGGGGGATAGTAGAGGATAGGAAAGGCAGCAGAATACAACAGACACTAGTATGGCAATATGTAAATCAATGGATGTGTAACTGATGTGATTCTGCAATCTGTATACGGGGTAAAAATGGGAGTTCATAACCCACTTGAATCAAAGTGTGAAATATGATATATCAAGAACTATGTAATGTTTTGAACCACCAACAATAAAAATTAAAAAAAAAAAATAAAAGGCATGGTGATAAAATATTCTTTAAAAAATCTAGAAAGAGAATACTTCATCTGTGTCCCAAAAGCGCTAAAAATGAATATTTGAAAACCCATGAAAGAGAGTGTTGAAGAACCCAGCACTTTTAAACAAGATACCAAAGAATGCACTAGAACTCTCTGAAGAGAGTTATTTCTATATAAGAACATGAAGCTACTTGGAACTTGTGTCAATACAAAATTATTTTTAAATTACATAAATGGGAAGTACACTCCATGATTATTATATATATATATATATATATATATATATATATATATATATATATATATATGCATTGATAGGATACCATCTTAAATTTGATTGCAAGAATTCTTCTAAATATTTAATGGAGAGAAATCCAAATATTAGTTTTAGTTAAAAAATGTATGAATTGTCAAGTTCATGGTACTGTCATTTTTAACTAATAAAAATATGAATACAAATTAATGGAAAAAAACTAATTATTTAAATAAAAATCAATTCTAAAACACACCTGATCCCCGTACGGTCCACCAACAGAGGTGAGGCAAAGAACCTCACCACCCCCCTGGTGCAAAAGCCAAATTTGGGGGCCAACACAGGTGAGACAAAGAACCTCACCCCCCAATGATGCAAAGGCCTATCCACAAGTATGGCTGTATGCTGGACCTGTAGTCAATGATGGGTAAGTTCCAATTGCAATGGTACCAACCTAAGACAGGAGGCTGACGCCTTGAGCTGAGCTCATCCGGTGATGGGTAAGGACCATATGTAGTATTGGACAACCTAAGACAGGCAGGGTCCCTAAGCCACATTGCTTGTTGTTTAATTAAATAGAAGGGGGGAGATGTTGAGGGCCATAGCAGAGTCGGGATGATGCATGGCATTTTGCCAGAAGGGAGTGGTTGAGAGGTGATGCCAGGGAGCCATTGAGTTGATGATGGTTATGTTACACTGTGTATTCAATTGTAAATCGACCTTTACTGTCCAGCAATAGGGCGGCTCTTGCTGCCTCAGGCTCCCGCTACTTTGGAGTTCCCTTTGAGTTCTCATGGGTTCAGAGAGACTGCATGTGTGGAGCCTGGTGGAGGAGAGAGAGTTCCTGGGGAGTGTGCATGAAGTGCTGGTGGAGTTCGGGAAATAAAGTTTCCTGTTTGAACATACAAGTGCTTTTGTGGTGGCTCGGTGATTTGTGCCCAGCCAGACTGTGGCATAGGGTTTGTTTTGAGCGTAGTTTAGGTTAGGTTTAGGGTTTGTGTTAGCGTTAGGGTTAGGTTAGGTTTAGGGTTTGTTTTAATGTTAGGGTTAGGTTTAGGGTTAGAGTTAGTGTTAGGGTTAGGCTATGTGTTAGGGTTCTGATTAAGGTTACGGTTAGATTTATTGGTAGGGTTAGGATTAGGTTTAGTGTTAGGTTTAGGGTTAGGTTTAGGGTGAGTGAAATGTAAGGGTTAGAGTTAGGGTTAGGGTTATGTTTAGAATTAGTTTTAGTATTAGGATCAGGTTTAGGGATAGTGTTAGTGTTAGGTTTAGTGTTAGGGTTAGGGTTTGCGTTAGGGTGTGGTTTAGAATTAGGGTTTATATTAGAGTTAGGTTTAGTTTTAGGGTTATGGAAAGGATTAGGGTTAGAGTTACAGTTAGTGTTAAGTTTAGGATTAGTATTAGGGTTATAGTTAAGGTTAGGTTTAGGGTTAGTGTTAGGGTTATTGTTAGGGTTAGGGTTAGTGTTAGGATTAGTGTTTGGGTTATTGTTAGGTTTTGTGTTAGGTTTAGGGTTGTGGTTAGGGTTAGGGTTAGGGTAAGTGTTAGACTTACGGTTAGGTTTAGTGTTAAGATTAGGGTTGGCGTTAGGGTTAGTATTAAGGTACTGGTTAAGATAAGAATTAGGTTTAGAATAAGAGTTAGGTTTTGTGTTAGTGTTATGGATACAGTTAGGGTTACTGTTAGGGTTATTATTAGGGTTACGGTTTAGTATAGGTTTTTTTTAGGGTTAAGGTTGGGTTAGGATTTGTGTTAGGTTTACAGTTATGCTTACGGGTAGGGTTAGGGTTAGGCTTAGAGTTAGTGTTAGGCTTAAGGTTAGGGTTACCATTAGGATTAGTGTTAGGGTTGGGGTTGGTGTTTGGATTGGTGTTAGTTGTAGGTTTAGGGTTAGGGATAATGTTAGGGTCAGGGTTAAAGTTTGTTTAAGGGTTAATTTTAGGGTTAGGGTTTCCAATAGAGTTTTGATTAGTTTAGGTTTAAGGTTAGTGTTTCGGTTACAGTTAGGGTTAGGAATAGGATTAGTGTTAGGGTTATGGTTAGTATTAGGGTTACGGATAGAATTTGTGTTAGGCTTAGAGTTAGGGGTAGTGTTAGAATTAGGGTTATGGTTAGGTTAGGTTTAGTGTTATGGTTGTGTTAGTGTTTGATTTAGGGTTGGGTACAGGTTTAGGGTTAGGTTTATGTTTAGGGTTAGGGTTAGTGTTACTTGTAATGTTAGGTTTAGAGTTAGGGTTAGTGTTAGGATTAGGTTTAGTGTTAGGGTTATGGTTAGTTTTAGGAGTAGTGTTAGGGTAAAAGTTACGGTTACGGTTAGTTTTACGGTTTGGATTAGTGTTAGGGTTATGATTTGTTATAGGTTTAGGATTATGGTTAGCGTTAGGTTTAGGGTAAATGATAGGGTTAGAGTTAGGGTTACTGTTATTTTTAAGGTTAGGTTTAGGGTTAGGCTATGTGTTATGTTTCTGGTTAGGGTTACGGTTAGAGTTAGTTTTAGGGTTAGGGTTATGGTTAGCATTAGTGTAAGGTTTAGTTTTAGGGTTAGATTTATGGTTAATTGTTAAGTTTAGCTTTAGGATTAGTTTAGAGGTAGGGTTAGTGTTAGGATTTGTGTTAGGTTTAGATTTTGTATTAAGGTTAGAGTTAGTGTTAGGTTTATGGTTAGGTTTTGGGTTAAGGTTAATTATAGAGTTAGAATTGTGTTTAGGTTTAGCATGAGGTTAGGGTTCGAGTTTGGGTTCGGTTTGGTTACTGTTACAGTTATGTTTAGGATTAGTGGTATGGTTAGGGTTAGGGTTTGTGATAGGATTAGGGTTAGGCTTAGGTTTAGGGTTTGTTTAAGGTTAGGGTTTGGTATAGGGTTAGGGTTAGGGTTACGGTTAGGATTAGAATTACTGTTAGGTTGGGATTTGGGATTTTGTTAGTGTTAGGTTTAGGGTTAGGTTTCATGTTAGCATTAGGGTTAGGGTTTGTGTAAGAGTTAGAGTTAGTGTTAGGGTTAGGTTTAAGGTTACTGTTAGGATTAGGTTTACTTTTAGGGTTATGGTTAGGTTCAATTTTAGGGTTAAGTTTAGGTAAATGTTAGTGCTAGGTTTAGGGTTAAGTTTAGGGTTAGTGTTAGGGTTACAGTTAAGGTTAATGTTAGTGTTAGGGTTACAGATAGGGTTTGTTTTAAGGTTAGGATTAGGCTTAGTGTTAGGTTTAGTGTTTGGGTTAGGGTTAGGGTAAGGGATAATGTTAGGTTGAGGGTTAGATTTAGGGTTAGGGTTAGTGATTGGGTTAGTGTTGGAGTTAGGGTTAGTGTTAAGTTTAGGTTAGGGTTAGTATTAGGTTTTGGGTTAGTGTTAGAGTGAGGTAAATGTTAGGGTTATGGTTAATTTAGGTTTAGGGTTAAGTTTTGGGTTAGGGTTGGGGTTAGGGTTACTGTTAGGGTTAGGGGTTGGGTTAGGGTTAGATTGAGGGTTAGTGTTAGGTTTAGTTTCAGGATTAGTGTTAGGGTTAGGTTTAGGTCTGGGGTTAGATTTCGTGTTACGGTTAAAGTTAGGTTTATGGTTAGTGTAAAAGTTAGGGTTAATTTTAGGGTTAATGTGAAGTTAGGCTTAGGTTAATGTTAGGGTTAGGGTTAATGTTAGGGTTAGGTATAGGGTTGGTTTTAGGTTTAGGGTTAGGTTTAGGCTTAGGGTTTGGGTTGGTGTTAGGGTTAGGGTTAATGCTATTGTTAGGGTTAGAGTTTGGTTTAAGGTTACAGTTAGGGTTAGTTTTAGTGTTAGGGTTAGGTTTACTCTAAGGGTTTGCTTTAAAATTAGTGTTAAGTTTAGGGTTAGGGTTTTTTACGTTTAGGTTCATGTTTAGATTCTGGGTTAGGGTTACGGTTAGGATTAGCATTAGAGTTAGGGTTGGGGTTTGGGTTAGTGTTAGGGTTAGGTTTAGGGTTAATGTTAGTGTTAGGGTTAGGGTTTGTCTAAGTGTTAGTTTTATTTTTTTTTTTTTATTGTTGGCTGTTCAAAACATTACATAGTTCTTGATATATCATATTTCACAATTTGATTCAAGTGGGTTATGAGCTCCCATTTTTACCCCATATACAGATTGCAGAATCACATCAGTTACACATCCATTGATTTACATATTGCCATACTAGTGTCTGTTGTATTCTGCTGTCTTTCCTATCCTCTACTATCCCCCCCTCCCCTCCCCTCCCCTCCCCTCCCCTCCCCTCTTCTCTCTCTGCCCCCTTTACTGACATTCGTTTGTCCCCCTTGTATTATTTTTCCCCTTCCCCTCACTTCCTCTTGTATGTACTTTTGTATACCTCTGAGGGTCTCCTTCCATTTCCATGCATTTTCCCTTCTCTCTCCCTTTCCCTCCCACCTCTCATCCCTGTTTAATGTTAATCTTCTTCTCATGCTCTTCGACCCTACTCTGTTCTTAGCTACTCTCCTTATATCAAAGAAGACATTTGACATTTGTTTTTTAGGGATTGGCTAGCTTCACTTAGCATAATCTGCTCTAATGCCATCCATTTCCCTGTAAATTCTATGATTTTGTCATTTTTTAATGCAGAGTAATACTCCATTGTGTATAAATGCCACATTTTTTTAATCCATTCATCCATTGAAGGGCATCTAGGTTGGTTCCACAGTCTAGCTATTGTGAATTGTGCTGCTATGAACATCGATGTAGCAGTGTCCCTGTAGCATGCTCTTTTTAGGTCTTTAGGGAATAGACCGAGAAGGGGAATAGCTGGGTCAAATGGTGGCTCCATTCCCAGCTTTCCAAGAAATCTCCATACTGCTTTCCAAATTGGCTGCACCAATTTGCAGTCCCACCAGCAATGTACAAGTGTACCCTTTTCCCCACATCCTCGCCAGCACTTGTTGTTGTTTGACTTCATAATGGCTGCCAATCTAACTGGAGTGAGATGGTATCTTAGGGTGGTTTTGATTTGCATTTCTCTGACTGCTAGAGATGGTGAGCATTTTTTCATGTACTTGTTGATTGACTGTATGTCCTCCTCTGAGAAGTGTCTGTTCAGGTCCTTGGCCCATTTGTTGATTGGGTTGTTTGTTCTCTTATTGTCTAATTTTTTGAGCTCTTTGTATACTCTGGATATTAGGGCTCTATCTGAAGTGTGAGGAGTAAAGATTTGTTCCCAGGTTGTAGGCTCTCTATTTACCTCTCTTATTGTATCTTTTGCTGAGAAAAAACTTTTTAGTTTGAGTAAGTCCCATTTGTTGATTCTAGTTATTAACTTTTGTGCTATGGGTGTCCTATTGAGGAATTTGGAGCCCGACCCCACCGACTGTAGATCGTAGCCAACTTTTTCTTCTATCAGACGGCGCGTCTCTGATTTGATATCAAGCTCCTTGATCCATTTTGAATTAACTTCTGTGCATGGCGAGAGAAAGGGATTCAGTTTCATTTTGTTGCATATGGATTTCCAGTTTTCCCAGCACCATTTGTTGAAGATGCTATCCTTCCTCCATTGCATGCTTTTAGACCCTTTATCAAATATAAGATAGTTGTAGTTTTGTGGATTGGTTTCTGTGTCCTCTATTCTGTACCATTGGTCCACCCGCCTGTTTTGGTACCAGTACCATGCTGTTTTTGTTACTATTGCTCTGTAATATAGTTTGAAGTCTGGTATCGCTATACCGCCTGATTCACACTTCCTGCTTAGCATTGTTTTTGCTATTCTGGGTCTTTTATTTTTCCATATGAATTTCATGATTGCTTTCTCTATTTCTACAAGAAATGCCGTTGGGATTTTGATTGGCATTGCATTAAACCTATAGAGAACTTTTGGTAATATCGCCATTTTGATGATGTTAGTTCTGCCTATCCATGAACAGGGTATATTTTTCCATCTTCTAAGATCTTCTTCTATTTCTCTCTTTAGGGTTCTGTAGTTTTCATTGTATAAGTCTTTCACCTCTTTTGTTAGGTTGATTCCTAAGTATTTTATTTTTTTTGAAGATATTGTGAATGGAGTGGTTGTCCTCATTTCCATTTCAGAGGGTTTGTCGCTGATATACAGGAATGCCTTTGATTTATGCGTGTTGATTTTATATCCTGCCACTTTGCTGAATTCATTTATTAGCTCTAATAGTTTCTTTGTAGACCTTTTTGGGTCTGCTAGGTATAGAATCATGTCATCTGCAAATAGTGATAATTTAAGTTCTTCTTTTTCTATTTTGATGCCTTTAATTTCTTTCGTCTGTCTAATTGCTCTGGCCAGTGTTTCGAGAACTATGTTGAACAGAAGTGGTGAGAGAGGGCATCCCTGTCTTGTTCCAGATTTTAGAGGGAATGCCTTCAATTTTTCTCCATTCAGAATGATGCTAGCCTGAGGCTTAGCATAGATTGCTTTTACAATATTGAGGTATGTTCCTGTTATCCCTAGTTTTTCTAGAGTTTTGAACATAAAGGGATGCTGTACTTTGTCGAATGCTTTTTCCGCATCTATCGAGATGATCATATGGTTCTTATTTTTAAGTCTATTGATGTGGTGAATAACATTTATTGATTTCCTTATATTGAACCAGCCTTGCATCCCAGGGATGAATCCTACTTGATCATGGTGCACAATTTTTTTGATGTGCCTTTGTATCCGAGTGGCCAGAATTTTATTGAGGATTTTTGCATCCAAGTTCATTAGAGATATTGGTCTGTAGTTTTCTTTCTTTGAAGTGTCTTTGTCTGGTTTAAGTATCAGGGTGATGTTGGCCTCGTAGAATGAATTTGGAAGTTCTCCCTCTTTTTCTATTTCCCGAAGTAGCTTGAAAAGTATTGGTATTAGTTCCTCTTTAAAGGTTTTGTAAAACTCTGCTGTATACCCATCCGGTCCTGGGCTTTTCTTAGTTGGTAGTCTTTTGATGGTTTCTTCTATTTCCTCAATTGATATTGGTCTGTTTAGGTTGTCTATATCCTCCTGACTCAATCTGGGCAGATCATATGACTTAAGAAATTTATCTATGCCTTCACTATCTTCTAATTTATTGGAGTATAAGGATTCAAAATAATTTTTGATTATCTTCTGTATTTCTGAAGTGTCTGTTGTGATATTGCCTCTTTCATCCCGTATGTTAGTGATTTGAGTTCTCTCTCTTCTTCTCTTCGCTAGCATGGCTAAGGGTCTGTCGATTTTGTTTATTTTTTCAAAGAACCAACTTTTAGTTTTGTCAATTTTTTCAATTGTTTCTTTTGTTTCGATTTCATTGATTTCAGCTCTGATTTTAATTATTTCTTGCCTTCTACTTCTTTTGCTGTTGTTTTGCTCTTCTTTTTCTAGGATTTTGAGATGAAGTATGAGATCATTTATTTGTTGGTTTTTTCTTTTTTTAAGGAATGAACTCCAAGCAATGAATTTTCCTCTTAGAACTGCTTTCAATGTGTCCCATAGATTCCGATATGTTGTGTCTGTGTTTTCATTAATCTCTAAGAATTTTTTAATTTCCTCCTTGATGTCTTCTATAACCCATTGATCATTCAGTAACCTATTGTTCATTCTCCAAGTGATATATTCTTTTTCCTTCCTTCTTTTATCGTTGATTTTCAGTTCCATTCCATTATGATCAGATAGGATGCATGGTATTATCTCTACTCCTTTGTATTGTCTAAGAGTTTCCCTGTGACATAATATATGATCTATTTTTGAGAAGGATCCATGTGCTGCTGAGAAAAAAGTGTAACTGTTTGATGTTGGGTGGTATATTCTATATATGTCAATTAAGTCTAGGTTATTAATTTAAGTGTTAGTTTTAGTTATAGGGTTAGGGATAGGGTTATGGTTAGAATTAAATTTACTTTTAGGCTTAGGGTTAGGTTAAGTGTTAGGTGTA
Source organism: Marmota flaviventris (assembly GCF_047511675.1). Lineage (NCBI taxonomy): Eukaryota > Metazoa > Chordata > Mammalia > Rodentia > Sciuridae > Marmota > Marmota flaviventris. The sequence continues at coordinate 401,981 of NW_027287697.1, forward strand.
AGGTTAAGTTTAGGGTCAGGGCTAGGTTTTGGGTAAGGTATAGGTTTAGTGTTAGGGTTATGGTTAAGGTTAAGGTTACTGTTATGGTTACGGATAGGATTCGTTCTAGTTTAGGTTTAGATTTAGTTTAAGTGTTAGAATTAGGGTAATGGTTAGGGTTATGTTAGATTTAGAGTTATGGTTTGTATTAGGATTTTTGTTAGATTTAGGGACAGGTTTAGGGTTAAGGTTCAGGTTACAGTTAGTGTTAAGATTATTGTTAGGTTTAGTGTTAGGTTTAGGGTTAGGTTTAGTGTTAGGTTTAGTGTTAGGGTTAGGATTACGGTTAGGGTAAGTGTTAGGGTTAGGATTAGGGTTAGGGTTATAATTCGTGTTAGGGTTACAATTCGTGTTAAGGTTAGCGTTAGGTATAGTGTTTGTTTTAGAGTTAGGGTTAGTGTTAGCCTATGTTTTAGGGTTCTTGTTAGAGTTGGTGTTAGGTTTAGGGTTAAGTTTAGGGTTAGTGTGAGGGTTAGGGTTAGGTTTAGGTTTAGTGTTAGGTTTAGTGTTAGGAATTGTGTTAGAGTTAGGGTTAGGTTAAGGTTTACCGTTAGAGTTAGGTTTAGTGTTAGGTAAAAGGTTAGGGTTAGGGTTAGGGCTAGGCTTCAGGTTAGGTTAAGGGTTAGGGTTAGGGTTAAGGTTACTCTTAAGGTTAGGGCTAGGGTTCATGGTAGAATTCGTATTAGGGTTAGGGTTAGAATCAGGGTTAGAGTTAGGGTAAGGTTAGGTTTAGGGTTTTGGTTTGGGTTATGGTTTCTGTTAGGGTTAGGGTTAAGGTTAGGGTTAGGGTTAGGGTTACAGTTAGTGTTAGGGTTATTATAAAGTTAGTGTTAGCGTTAGTGTTAGGGTTAGAGTTAGGGTTAGGTTTAAGTTTAGGGTTAGGTTTAGGGTAAGGTTTAGGATTAGTGGTAGGATTAGGGTTAGGGTTAATGTTAGGGTTAGGGTTAGGGATAGTTTTAGTGTTAGTGTTAGGGTTAGGGTTAGGGTTATGTTTCCTGTTATGATTCGGATTAAAGTTAGTGTTAGGTTTAGGGATAGTGTTAGTGTTATGGTTAGGGTTAGTGTTAGTGTTAGAGTTAGGGTTAGGCTATGTGTTAGGTTTCAGGTTAGGGTTATGTTTAGAGTTAGTGTTAGGTTTAAGGCTAGGGTTAGGGTTAGTTTTAGGCTTAGTGTTAGATTTAGGGTTAGGATTTGTGTGAGGTTTAGGGTTATGTTTAGGGTTAAGATTAGGTTTACAGTTAGGATTAGGGTTAGGGTTAGTCTTTGGGTTTGAGTTAGTGTTAGGTTTAGGATTAGGGTTAGAGTTAATGTTAGAGTTAGGGTTATGGTTTGTGTTAGAGTTAGAGTTAGGTTTAGAGCAAAGGCTAATGTAAGTTTTGGGGTTAGTTTTAGTGTTAAGGTTAGGGTTCCTGTTAGGTTTAGGGTTAGGTTTAGGTTAAGTGTTAGTATTAGCATTAGGTTTAGGTTAATAGTTATGGTTAGGGTTAAGGTTATGCTTAGATTTAGCATTAGGGTTAGAGATAGGGATAATCTTAACGTAAGGGTTAGGTTTTGGGTTTGTGTTAGGGTTAGGCTTAGGTTTAGGGTTTGGTATAGTGTTAGGCATTGTGTTAAGGTTAGGTTAGTGATAGGGTTAGAGTTTGTGTGAATGTTACGGTTAGGTTAGGATTAGGGTTTTTGTTAAAGTTATTATTAGGGTTAGAGTTAGGATTATGGTTATGGTTAGTATTAGGGTTAGAGTTAGGTTTAGAGTTAGGTTTAGGCTTAATATTAGGGTTAAGGTTAAGGTTCGTGTTAGGTTTAGGGTTAGGGTTACAAAAGGCATTGGGTTAGAAATAGGGTTAGGGTTATGGTTAGGGTCATTATTACGGTTAGGTTTAAGGTTAGGCATAGTTATGAAGTTATTGTTAGTTTTAACGTTAGTGTTGGTGTTTGTGTTAAGGTTAGGTTTAGGGTTATGGTTAAGTTTATGGTTATTGTTAGGATTAGCATTATGGTTAGAATTGGGTTTTGGGTTAGTATTAGAGTTAGGGTTAGGGTTATTGATAATGTTAGGGTTAGGGTTTGTGATAGAATTAGGGTAAGGTTTAGTGTTTGGGTTAGATTTAGAGTTCGGGTTATTGTTAGGGATAGTGTTAGTGTTCGTGTTAGGTTTAGTGTTATTTTTAGTGTAAATGTTAGCATTAGGGTTAGGGTTAGGTTTAATGTAAGGGTTTAGTGTTAGGTTAAGGTTAGGGTTAGGGTTACGTTAGGATTACTGTTATAGGGTAGGGTTTGTGTTAGGGTTAGTGTTAGGGTTAGGTTTAGGGTTAGGGTTAAAGTCAGTGTTATTGTTAGGGTTAGGTTTATGGTTAGATTTATGTTTTGTGTTAGGATTAGGGTTAGGTTTAGGGTTTGCTTTAGTGTTAGGGTTAGGTTTATTGTTCGGGTTAGATTTACAATTAAGATTTGTTTTACAGGTAGGTTTGGGGTTTGGTTTATTGTTAGGATTAGGGTTAGGGTTAGGGTTAATGTTAGGGTTAGGTTTAAGTTTTGTGTAAAAGTTAGGTTTAGGGTTAGTATTAGGGTTAGAGTTACATTTAGAATTAGTTTAGGTATAGGGTTATGTTCAGGATAACAGTTACAATTATGTTTATGGTTAGGGTTAGGATTAGGATTAGGATTAGGGCAATGTTTAGGGTTAGTTTTAGAGTAAGGGTTAGTGTTATGGTTATTGTTAGGGTTAGGGTTAGGTTTACTGTTAGAATTAGGGTTAGGGTAAGGGTTAGGGTTGGTTTAGGCTGATGGTTTGGATTAGAATTTATGGTAGGGTTAGCGATAGGGTTAGGGTTAGGGTTAGTGTTAGGGTTAGTTTTATGTTTAGTGTTAGGGATAGGGTTAGCTTTAGGGTTAGTGTTAATGTTATTGTTAGGGATAGGGTTAGTGATAGGGTTAGGGTTACGGTTAGGGTAAGGATTATATTTAGTGTTATGTTTAGGGTTCAGTTAGGGTTAGGGTTTAGGTTTAAGGTTAGAGTTAGGGTTAGTGATAGGTTTAGGGTTGGTGTTAGCATTAGAGTTAGAGTTAGGATACTGTTAGGTTTAGTGTTAGGGTTATGGTTACTTTTAGGGTTAGTTAGGGATACATTAGGATTAGGTTAGTTTTGTGTGAGAGTTTCGGTTAGGGTTTGTTTTAGGGTTAGGTTACTTTTATGTGTAGTGTTAGGGTTCGTGTTAGAATTTTGGTTAGAGTTATGGTTAGTGTTAGGGTTAAAGTTAGGGTTAGGGTTAGGTTTAGTGTTATGGTTAAATGTAGGTTTAGGGTTAGTTTAAGGGTTAGGGTTAGATTTTGGGTTAGTTTGAGGGTTAGGGTTAGGAATAGTGTGATGCTTAGGGTTATGGTTAGTGTTAGGTTTATGGTTAGGATTATTGTTAGGGTTAGGTTTAGGGTTTGGGTTAGGGTTAGGGTTAGTGTTATGGTTAGGTTTAGGGTATGGTTTAGTGTTCGGTTTAGAGTTAGGTTTTGTGTTAGTATTTTTAGGGTTAGTGTTAGGCTTAGGCTTAGGCTTGGGGTTAGGGTTAGGTTTAGGGTTAAGGTTAGGGTTTGGGTTAGTGTTAGGATTAGGGTTTGGGTGAGGGTTAGGCTATGTGTTAGGGTTTTGTTTTGGGTTACGGTTAGAGTTAGTGTTAGGATTAGGGTTAGGGTTAGTGTAAGAGTTACGTATATGGTTAGGTTTAGGGTTACTGTTGGCTTTAAGGTTAGGGTGTGTGTTAGGGTTAGTGTTAGGGTTAGAGTTAGGGTTAGGGTTAGGGTTTGTGTTAGGATAGGTTAGGGTTAGGGTTTATTTTAGGGTTAGGGTTAGGATTAGGGTTAGGATTATTGTTACAGTTACGGTTAGGATTAGGGTTAGAGTTACGGTTAGGGTTATATTTAGGATTATTTTTAGGGTTAGGGTTAGGATTAGTGTTACGTTTACGTTAGGGTTAGGTTTAGGGTTAAGGTCATTATTAGGGTAAGGTTTATGCTTATGTTAGTGTTATGGTTAGTGTTAGTGTTAGGGTTAGGGTTAGGTTTTGTGTTAAGTTTAGGTTTAGGGTTAGGGTTAATGTTAGGTTTACAGTTAGGATTAGCCTTGGGGTAAGTGTTGGGGTTTGTGTTAGTGTTACGTTTAGGATTAAGGTTAGCTTTAGGGTTAGTGTTTGGTTATGATTAGGGTTTGTTTTAGGGTTATGATTAGGGTTAGTTTTAGAGTTAGAATTAGTGTTAGCATTTGGCTTAGGGTTAGAGTTTGTGTTAGTTTTATGGTTAGGGTTAGGGTTAGTGTAAGGTTTAGATTTTGGGTTAGGTTTAGTGTTAGTGTTAGGATTGGATTAGGGTTTGTTTTATAGTTAGTTTTAGGTTAGGGTTAGAAATAGTGTTAGGTTTATTTCAGTGTATCGGTAAGGGGTAGGGTTATGTTTACGGTTATTTTTATGCTTAGGGTTAGGGTTTGTGTTATGTTTAGGGATAGGGTTAAGGTTATGGTTATAGTTAGGATTCGAGTTAGAGTTAGACTTAGGGTTAGGTTAGGGTTAGGGTTATCGTTATGGTTTGTGTTAGGTGAGATTTAGAGTTAGGATTAGGGTTAGGGTTAGTGGTAGTGTTAGGATTATGGTTAGGGTTAATGTTAGGATGAGGGTTAGGGTTTGTGCTATGGTTAGGGATAGGGGTAGTGTTAGGTTTAGGGTTAAGTGTTGGTTTAGGGTTAGTGTTAGGTTAATAATTAGTGATAGGTTTATGGTTAGGGATAGTGTTAGGGATAAAGATAGGGTTATGTTTAGGGATAGTGTTAGGGTTACAGTTATGGTTAGTGTTATTGTTTCTTAGGGTTCTGGTTAGGGTTAGGGTAAGAGTTAATGTGAGGATTAGAGTTAGGGTTAGTGTTACAGTTAAATTTTGAGTTACAATTAGGGTTAGGTTTGAGTTTAGGGTTTGTTTTAGGGTTAGGGTTAGGTTTTGGGTTAGGGTTAGTGTTAGGGTTTGGGTTAGGATTAGGATTAGTGTTAGGGTTAGGGATGGGATTTCGGTTAGTGTTAGAGTTAGGGTTAGGGTTAATATTAGGTTTATGTTTAGGGTTATGGTTACCGTTTGGATTAACTTAGGTTAAGGGATAGGGTTCGGGTTACAGTTAGGATTAGGTTTAGGGTTAGGGATAGGGTTAGTTTTAGGTTTAGTGTTAGTGGTAGGCTTAGGTTTAACTTTAGTGTTAGTGTTAGATTTACGGTTAGGGCTCATGTTAGTGTTAGGTTTACAGATATTTTTCATGTTAGTTTTAGGGTTAGGGTTAGTGTTAGAATTAAAGTTATATTTAGGTTTAGGTTACATTTATTATTACGGTTTGGGTTAGGGTTTGTGTCAGGGTTAGGCATAGGATTAGGGTTAGGTTTACGGTTAGGGTTAGGGTGAGTGTTAGGGTTAGTGTTAGGGTTAGTGATAGGTTTAGTGTTAGTATTAGGGTTAAGTTTAGTGTTAGGGTTAGGGTTAGGTTTAGGGTTAGTGATAGGATTCGGGGTTGTGTTGGCGTAGTGTTAGTTTTAGGGTTATGTTTAGTGTTAGTGATAGGGTTAGGATTAGTGTTAGGGTTAGGGTTAGTGTAAGTGTTAGGGTTAGTGTTGGGATTAGGGTTAGTGTTAGGGTTAGGATTAGGTTTTTGTTATGATTAGTGTTAGGGTTATGGTTATGGTTATGGTTAGGATTCGTTTTAGGGTTAGGGTTAGTGTAAGGTTTAGGGTTAGTTTTAGAATTAGGGTTAGGATTAGTGTTAGGTTAGGTTTAGAGTTATGTTTTGGGTTAGGGTTGGTGTTAGGGTTAGGGATAGGGTTAGCTTTAGAGTTAGAGTTAGGGTTAGGATTAGCTTTAGTGTTAGGGTTAGTATTAGGGTAAGTATTAGGGTTAGGCTTAGATTTAGTGTTTGGGATAGGGTTAGGTTTATGGTTAGAGTTAGGGTTAGGGTTAATGTTAGGTTTAGGATTAGGGTTAGGGTTACGTTTCATGTTAGGTTTAGGGTTATCGTTAGCTTTAGTGATAGGGTTAGTTTTATGGTTAGGGTTAGACTTAGGCTATGTGTGAGGGTTCTGGATAGACTTAGTTTTATGTTAGGGATAAGTTTAAGGTTACTGTGAGGGTTTTGGTTAGGGTTAGTTTTAGTGTTAGTGTTAGGTTTAGGGTTAGTCTTTTTATTGTTAGCATTAGGGTTAGGGTTTGTGTTATGATTAGGGTTAGGGTAAGTGTTAAGTTTAGGGTTATGGTCAGGATTAATGTTAATGTTAGGGTTAGTGTTAGGTTTAGGGTTAGGGTTACTGCTAGGATTAGGGTTAGATTTAGGGTAACTGTAAGAGTTAAGTTTAGATTTAGGTTAAGTTTCAGGGTTAGGGTTAAGGTTACGGTTATAGTTAGGGTTAGGGTTATCTTTAGGGTCAGTGTTTGGTTTAGTGTCAGTGTTAATGTTATAGTTAGGGATAGGATTAGTGTTAGGGTTAGGGTTTGTGTTATGATTAGGGTTAGGGTAAGTGTTAAGGTTAGGGTTATGAATAGGATTAAGGTTAAGGTTACAGTTAGTGTTAGGTATAGGGTTAGGTTTAGTGGTAGGGTTAGGGTTAGGTTTAGGGTAAGTGTTAGAGTGAGGTTTAGAGTTAGGTTAAGTTTCAGGGTTAGGGGTAAGGTTATGGTTATAGTTAGTGTTAGGTTTAGGGTTAGGGTTAAGGTTTGTGCAAGGTTTAGGGTTAGGTTTAGTGTTAGTGTTAGGGTTAGGGTTAGGGTTAATGTTAGTGTTAGGGTTATGAATAGGTTTTGTGTTAGGTTTAGGTTTAGGGTTATTGTTAGAAGTAGGGTTGGTGTTAGGGTTAGTGTCAGAAGTAGGGTTAGGGTTAGGGTTAGGTTTAGTGTTACAGTCTGTGTTAGGATTTTTTTTTTTAAGTTTAGGCATAGAGTTAGGATTTGGGTTATGATTAGGATTAGGGTTAGTAATAATGTTACTGCTTGGGTTAGTGTTAGGGTTACTGTTAGGGTTAGGGTTTGGTTTGCTGTTAGGGTTATGGCTAAATTTAGGGTTAGTGATAGGTTTAGGTTTACTGTTAGATTTAGGGTTACAATTAGGTTTAGTGTTAGGGTTAGGATTAGTGTTAGAGTTACGATTCGTGTTTGGGTAAGGGTTAAGATTAGGGTTAGTTTTAGGGATAGAGTTAGAGTTAGTGTTAGTGTTAGGGTTAGGCTTAGGGTTAGGCTACGTATTAGTGTTCTGGTTAGGGTTATTGTTAGAAACAGTGTTAGGGATAGGGTTAGTTTTAGTGTAAGAATTAGGGTTGATGTTAGGTTTAGAGTTAGGGTTTGTGTTTGGGTTATTGTTAGGGTTAGGTTTAGGGTTATGGTTAGTTTTAGTGATAGAGATAAAATTAGGGTTAGGGTTAGGCCTAGGTTTAGTCTTAGGTTTAGGTTTAGTGTTAGGGTTAGTATATGGTTAAGGTTAGTGTTAGGGTTAGGGATAGGGTTTGTGTTAGAATTATGGTTAGGTTTATGGTTAAGGTTAGTTTTAAGGTTAGGAAAGGGGTTGGTGTTAGAATTAGGGTTTGGGTTATGGTTAGGTTTGGTTTATGGTTATGGTTTGGGTTAGGGTTTATATTAGGTTTAAGGTTAGGGTTAGGGTTAGCGTTATGGTTAGGGTTAGGTTCAGTGTTAGATTAAGTGTTAAGGTTAGTGTTAGGATTCGTTTTAGTTTTAGGGTTAGTGTTAGGGTTAGGGATATGGTTAGTGTTAGGGTTAGGGTTAGGGTTAGTGTTATGTTTATGTTTAGGTTTAGGTTTAGTGTTATGGTTAGGATTACGGTTAGGTTTATGGTTAGGGTTAGTTTTAGTGGTAGAGATAAAGTTAGGGTTAGGGTTAGGCCTAGCTTTAGGCTTAGGTTTAGGTTTAGTGTTAGGGTTATTTTGTGGTTAAGGTTAGTGTTAGTGTTAGGGAAAGGGTTTGTGTTAGAATTACAGTTAGGGTTATGGTTAAGGTTAGTGTGAATTTTAGGAATGGGGTTCGTGTTAGAAGTTAGGTTAGGTTTATGGTTACGGTTTGGGTTAGGGTTTATATTAGGTTTAAGGTTAGGGTTAGGGTTAGTGTTATGGTTAGGGTTAGGTTCAGTGTTAGATTTATTGTTAAGGTTAGTGTTAGGGTTTGTTTTAATTTTAGGGTTAGTGTTAGGGTTAGGGATAGGGTTAGTATTAGGGTTAGGGTGAGGGTTAGGGTTAGGGTTAGGGATAGGGTTAGTGTTAAGGTTGAGGTTTAAGCTTAGGGTTAGGGTAAGATATTTGTTAGGGTTAGGTTTAATATTAGGGTTAGAGTTATGTTTCATATTTGGGTTAGGCTTAGAAGTAGGGTTAAGGTTAGGGTTAGTTTCAGTGCTAGGGTTAAAGTTAGGTTTAGGATTTGTGTAAGGGTTAGGGTTAGAATTAGGTATAGTGTCAGGGTTAAAATTAGGGTTAGGTTTAGTTTTAGTGTTAGGTTAGGGTTCGTTTTAGGGTTACTGTTAGGGTTACACTTAGGTTTAGCGTTAGTGTTATGTTTAGGGTTAGGGTTAGGGTACAATTAAGGTTAGTGTTAGGGTTAGGGATAGGGTTTGTTTTAGAGTTACAGTTAGGGATAGTGTTAGGTACGTTTAGGATTATGGTTTGGGTTACAATTTAAGTTAGGTTTAGTTATAGAGTTAAGGTTATGGTTAGGGTTAGGTTTAAGGTTATGTTTATGGTAAGGATTTGTGTTAGGGTTATTTTTAGGAATAGGTTTAGGTTTATTGTTAGGATTAGGGTTATGTTTAGGATTAGTATTAGGGTTAGCATTAGGGATAGGGTTGTTTTTAGGGTTAATGTTAGCATTAGGTTTAGGATTAGCATTATGATTCATGTTAGAGTTAAGGTTAAATTTAGCATTAGCTTTAGGTTTAGTGTTAGTGTTAGGTTCAGGGTTAAGCTATGTATTAGGGTTCCAGTTAGGGTTATGGTTAGAGTTAGTGTTCAGGTTCGGATTAGGGTTAGGGTTATTGTAAGGGTTTGGTTAGGGTTAGGTTTAGTGTTAATGTTAGGTTTAGAGTTATGGTTTCTGTTAGGGTTAGGGTTTGTGTCAGGGTTAGGGTTAGGGTTTGTTTTAGGATTAGGTTAGAGTTAGGTTTAGGGTTTGTGATAGGGTTAGGGTTCGATAGGTTTAGGGTTTGTGTTAGGTTAAGTGTTAGGTTTAGAGTTCTGGTTATGGTTAGGATTAGGATTAGGTTTATAGTTAGTGTTAGGGTTGTAAGGGTTAGAGTTAGGGTTATTTTTAGTGTTTGTTTTAGGGTTAGGTTTAAGGTTTGTGTTAGGTTTAAGGTTAGTGTTAGTTTTAAGGTTAGGGTTATGGTTAGTATTAGTCTTATGGTTAGGGTTGGGGTTTGGGTTAGTTTTAGGGTTAGGGTTACGGTTAGGGTTACTGTTAGGTTTAAGTTTAGCGTTTGTGTTAGGATTAGTGTTAGTGTTAGGTTTAGGGTTAGTTTTAGGGTTAGTGTTAGGGTTAGGGTTAGGGTTAGTGTTAGGTTTAGGGATAGGTTTAGTGTTAGTGTTAGTGTTAGGGTTAGGGTTACTATTAGGGTTAGGGTTAGGGTTTTTCTTAGGGTTAGTGTTAGGGTTAGTGTTAGGATTAGGGTTAATGCTACGGTTAGTGTTAGGGTTAGGGTAAGGGTTTGTGTTGGTTTTAGAGTTAGGTTTTCTGTTAAGCTTAGAGTTACAGTTAAGGTTAGGGTTAGGGTTACATTTATGATAAGTGTTAGCATTAGGATTAGACTTAGGGTGAGTGTTAGTGTTAAGGTTAGATTTAGACTAGGAGTTAGTGTTAGGATTACGGTTAAGGTTAGGTTTAGTGTAAGGGTTAGGTTTAGAGTTAGTTTTAGGGTTAGCGTTCGTGTTAGGATTATTGTATGTTTTAGGGTTAATGTTAGGTTTAGGGTTAGAATTAGTGTTAGGGTTAGTGTTAGTTTTAGGCTTAGGGTTAGTGTTAGGGCTAGGGTTTGTGTTAGGGTTAAGTTTAGAGTTATGTTTACAGTTACAGTTAGGATTTGGGTTAAGTTTAGGGTTAGATTAGGGTCAGGATTACGGTTAGGGTTTGTGTTAGGTTTAGATTTATGGTTAGGTTTAGTGTTATGTTTAGGGTTAGGGTTAAGTTTAGTGTAAGGTTTAGTTTTAGAGTTTGTGTTATGGTTAGAATTAAGATTAGGGTTAGGTATAGGGTAAGTTTTAGGGTTAGTGTGAGGGTTAGGGTTAGGATTACGGTTTTGATTAGGTTTAGAGTTACGGTTAGGTTTAAGTTTACTGTTAGGTTTAGTGTTAGGGTTAGTGTTTGGGTTATGCTTAGGGTTAGTGTTAGGGTTATGGTTAGGGTTAAGGTTAGTGTTATGTTTAGGGTTAGGGTTAGGTTTTGTGTTAGTTTTAGGATTAGGATTGGGGTTATTTTTAAGGTTATGGTTAGGATTAGTGTTAGGGTTAGTTTTGGGGTTTGGGTTTGTGTTAGGTTTAGTGTTAAGTTTAGGATTAGTGATTAAATTAGGGTTAGCGTTAGAATTAGAGTTAGTGTTAGGCTTATGTTTAGTGTTAGTGTTAGGTTTAGATTTAGGAAAATGTTAGGTTTAGGGTAAGGCTTAGGGTAAATTGTAGGGTTAGAATTAAGGATACAGTTATAATTAGTGTTAGTGTTAGGGTTAGGGTTAGTGTAAGGTTTAGGCTTATGGTTAGAGTTAGATTTATTGTTAGGGTAGGCTTAGAGTTAGTGTAAGGTTTAGGGTTAGTATTAGGGTAAATGTTAGGGTTAGGCTTAGGGTTAAGCTAAGTGTTATGCTTAGTTAATGTTATGGTTAGGGTTAGGGTAAGGGTTAGTGTTACTTTTAGGGTTAGTGTAAGTTATTGTATTAGGGTTAGGTTTAGGTTTAGTGTTAGGTGTGGGTGAAGGTTTGTTTTAGGTTTAGGGTTTGTTTAGTGTTAGAATTAGTGTTAGGTTATGGTCAGTGTAAGTTTTAGGTTTAGGGTTAGCATTAGGGTTATTGTTAGCATTAGGGTTAGAGTTTGTGTTAGTTTTAGGGTTAGGGTTACAGTTATGGTTAGGATTTGGGTTAGGGTTAGGGTTAGGATATGGTCAGATTTAAGGTTAGGGTTTGTTTGTGTTAGATTTGGTGTTAGAGTTAAGTTTAGGATTAGTGTTAGTGTTAGGGTTAGTGTTAGGGTGAGTGTTAGGGTTCGTGTTAAGTTTAGGGTTAGGGTGAGTGTTAGTATTAGAGTTACGTTTAGTGTTCGGTTAAGTTTTAATGTCAGGGTTAGGGTTAGAAATAGTGTTAGTGTTAAAGATAGGTTTATGGTTAATGTTAGGGTTAGGGTTAGATTTAGGGTTAGGGTTAGCTTAAGGGTTATGGTTAGGGTTAAATTTAGGAAACGGTTAGATTAGGTTTAGGGATAGGGTTTGGTTTAGTCTTAGAGTTATTGTTAAGGTTTGGGTTAGTGTTAGGTTTACTGTTAGGGTTACGGTTAGGATTTGTGTTGGGATAGGTTTGGGGTTAGTGTTAGGGTTAAAATAAAACTAGGGTTAGAGTTAGGGATATGAGTAGAATTAGGGTTAGTGTTAGAGTTAGGGTTTGGGTTAGGTTTGTGGTTAGGCTTAGTGTTAGGTGTAGTGTTAGTGTTAGGGTTAGGGTTAGTGTTAATGTTAGGATTAGGGTTAGCATTAGGGTTAGGGTTAGTGATACATTAGTGTTGGTGTTTCGTTTAGTGTTAGTGTTCGGTAAGTGTGAGCATTATAGTTAGGTTTGTTTTAGGGTTAAGGTTTGGGTTAGAGAGTTTTTGTTAGGGTTAGGTTTAGAGTTAAAGTTAGGGTTATGGTTCAGATTAGGGTTGGGGTTAGAGTTAGGATTAGTGTTAAGTTTAGTGTCAGGTTTAATTTTACGGATAGTGTTAGGGTTATGGTTAGGTTTAGTGTTAGGGTTAAAGTTAGATTTAGGGTTAGTTTAAGGGTTAGGATTAGAATTAGGTGTAGTGTGAGGGTTAGGGTTAGGGTTAGGGATAGTGTTAGTGTTAGGGTTAGGTTTAGGTTAGGGTTCATGTTAGGGTTATGGTTAGTGTTAGGGTTAGTGTAAGATTTAGGATTAGGGTTATGTTTAGGATTAGTGTTAAAGTTAGTGTTAGAGTTTCTGTTAATGTTTGGCTTAGCCTTAGCTTTAGGGTTATGGTTAAGGTTAGGATTTGGGTTATGGTTAGTGATAGGGTTTGGGTTAGCTTAGGGTTAGAGTTAGGTTTATGGTTATGATTAGTATTTGGGTTAGGTTTAGGGATAAATTTGGGGTTAGGTAAGGGTTAAGGTTAGGGTTTGTGTTAGTGTCAGATTTTTTGTTAGGATTACATTTCGTGTTAGGGTTGGGGTTAGGTTTTGGTTTAAAATTAGTTTTCAAGTTAGTGTTCGGGTTAGTGTTAGTGTTAGGTTAGGGTTAGGGTTATGGTTAGGGTTAGGATAGGGTTACGGTTATGCTTAGGGTTAGTGTTTTTTTTAGGATTAGTGTTAATGTTATGGTTTGGGTTAGACTTAGTGTTAGGGTTAGGGTTAGGGTTAGACTTAAAGTTGTTAGGATTAGGGTGAGGCTTAGGTTTAGGGTTAGTGTTAAGATTAGGAATAACATTAGGGATAGTGTTGAGGTTTGGGTTAGTGTTAGTGTTATGGTTATGGTTAATGTTAATGTTAGTGTTAGTGTTAAGGTTTGGCTAAGTTTTAGGGTTAAGGTTAGGGTGATGGTTACAGTTAGGATTAGTTTAGGTTTAGGGTTAGTTTTAATTTTGCAGTTAGGGTTAGGTTTAGGATAAGAGTTAGGGTTAGTGATAGTGCTAGGATTACGATTAGGTTTTGGGTTAGTTTTAGTGTTTGCTTTAGGGTGAAGTTTAGTGCTAGGGTTGGGGTTAAAACTCTTGTTAGATTTAGGGTTAGGGTAGAGTTAGGTTAAGTTTAGTGTTACAGTTTGGGTTAGGGTTTATGTTATGGTTGGTGTTAAGTTTAGTTTAAGGGTTAGGGTTAGGGTTAGAATTCTTTTTAGGTTTAGGGTTATTGTTTTTTTTTTTTTATTGGTTGTTCAAAACATTACAAAGCTCTTGACATATCATATTTCATACATTAGATCAAGTGGTTTTAGGATTATTTTTAGGGTAACGGTTACAGTTATGGTTAGTATTAGGGTTAGAGTTTGGGTTAGGTTTATGTTTAGGGTTAGTGGTAGTATTAGGGTTAGGGTTATTGTTATGTTTAGGATTAAGTTTTGGTTTAGGTTTAGGACAGTTAGGGTTATTATTAGGGTTCAGATTATGGTTAGGGTTAGTGATATGGTTAGTGTTAGATTAAGGTTAGTGTTAGGTTTTATGTTATGTCTGTAGATATGGTTAGGGTTAAGGTTAGGGTTAGAGTTAGGATTAGCTTTAGGGTTAGGGTTGGTGTTTGGGTTAGTTTTAGGTTAGGTTTAGGATTAGGGTTAATGGTAGGGTTTGTGTTAGGGTTAGGTTTATGGTTCGGGTTACGGTTACATTTAGGGTTAGGGTTAGGTTTAGGGTTATTGTTATTTTTGGTGTTAGGTTAGTGTTAGAGTTAGGGTTAGGATTAAATTTATTGATAGGATTAGGGTTAGGGTTTGTTTTAGGGTTAGGGTTAGGGTTAAGATTAGGGTTACGGTTAGGAATATGGTTAGAATTCGAGTTGGGGTTTGTGTTAGTTTTAGGAATAGCATTAGGTTATGTGTTAGGGTTAGAGTTAGGATTAGGATTAAGTTTAAGTTTAGACTTACGGTTAGTGTTAAGGTAAGAGGTAAGTTAAGTTTTAGGGTGAGGGTTTGGTTTAGGGTAAGTGTCAGAGTTAGGGTTAGGGTTAGGTAAATGTTAGAGTTAGTGTTACAGTTATGGTTAGAGTTAGTGTTATGGTTAGGGTTAGGGTTTTTGTAAGGGTTAGGGTTATTGATAGTTTTAGGGTTATTGTTAGGATTAGGGTTATTTTTAGGGTTAAGGTTTGGTGTAGGCTTAGAAATAATGTTAGGGTTAGGGTTAGTGTAAGGATTAGGGTTAAGGTTAATTTTAGGGTTAATGTTAAGTTTGGATTTAAGGTTTGGTTAGGGCTAGGGTTAGGTTTAGTGATAGGTTTAGGTTAGGGTCAGGTTTACATATAGGTTTTGGGTTAGGGTTACATTTAGGGTTAGGTTTAGGCCAGTGATAGAGTTAAGGTTAATGTTAGGGTTAGTGTTATGGTGAGGATTAGGGTTCATGTTATGGTTAGGGTTAAGGTTAGTATTAGGATTAGGGTTAGCATTTGTTTTAGGGTGAAGGTTAGGGTTAAGTTTAGGGTTACGGTTAGGAATAGGTTTAGGATTAGGGTTGGGGTTTTTGTTAGTGTTAGGGATAACATTAGGTTATGTGTTAGGGTTAGAGTTAGGATTAGGATTAAGTTTAAGTTTAAACTTACGGTTAGTGTTAAGGTAAGAGGTAAGTTAAGTTTGAGGGTTAGGGTTATGTTTAGGGTAAGTGTTAGAGTTAGGGTTTGGGTTAGGATAAGTGTTAGAGTTAGTGTTACGGTTATGGTTAGAGTTAGGGTTAGGGTTAGGGTTTTTGTAAGGGTTATGGTTAGTGTTAGTTTTAGGGTTATTGTTGGGATTACGGTTATTTTTAGGGTTTGGTTTAGGTGTAGGGTTCGAAATAGTGTTAGGGTTAGGGTTAGTGTAAGGGTTAGGGTTAAGGTTAGTTTTAGGGTTAGTGTTAGGGTTGTGTTTAAGGTTTGTGTTAGGGCTAGGTTTAGATTTAGTGTTAGGTTTAGGTTAGGGTAAGGTTTACATATAGGGTTTGGGTTAGGGTTACATTCAGTGTTAGGTTTAGGGTTAGGGTTAGTGATAGAGTTAAGGTTAATGTTAGGGTTAGTGTTATGTTGAGGTTTAGCATTCATGTTACGGTTAGGGTTAAGGTTAGTGTTAGAGTTAGGTTTAGGGTTAATGTTAGGGTTAGGGTTAGTGTTAGTGCTAGTTTTAGGGTTAGGGTTCGGGTTAGGGTTCAGGATAGTGTTAAGGTTAAAGATAGTTTTAGGGTTAGTGTTAAGTTTAGGGTTACAGTCAGTGTTAGGTTCAGCATTAGGATTAGGGTTACTGTTACTTAAGGGTTAGGTTTAGGGTTAAGGTTAGTGTTTAGTTTAGAGTTAGGCTTAGGGTTAGGGTTAGGGTTAAATTTAGTGCTAGGTTTAGTGTTAGGGTTAGGGTTAAGATTTGTGCTAGAGATAAGTTTAGGGTTAGTGTTAGGGTTACAAACAGGATTAGGGATAGAATTAGGTTTGGATTTGTATTAGGGTTAGTGTTACTATTAGGGTTAGTGTTAGGATAAGGGTTAGCCTTAGTGTTAGTTTTTGTGTTAGGATAAGAGTTAATGTTAGGTTTAGGTTTAAATTTATGGTTAGGGTTAGTGTTAGGTTTAGACGTGGGGTTAGGTTTAAAGTTAGGATTAGATTAGGGTTAGTGCTACTGTTAGTGTTAGGGTTAGGGTTCCTGTTAGGTTTAGTGTTAGGGTTAAAGTTAGCATTAGGATTAGTTTAAGGTTTAGGGTTAGAATTAGGGTTAGTGTGAGGTTTAGGGTTACAGTTAGGTTTAGGTTTAGTGTTAGGATTTGGGTTAGGGTTAGTTTTAGGGTTAAAGATAAAGTTATGGTTAGGGTAAGTGTTAAATTTACTGGTAGTTTTAGAGTTAGAATTAGTGTTAGGGTTAGGTTTAGGTTTAGGGTTAGTGTAAGGTTAGGGTTAGGGTTAGGGTTAGAATTAGTGTTAGGTTTAGGCTTAGGATTAATGTTAGGGTTAGGATTATGATTTGGGTTAGTGTCAGGGTTAGTGTTAAAGTTAGGGTTACGATTTGTGTTACGGTTAGATTTAAATTTAGGGTTAGGTTAAGGGTTAGTGTTAGTTTCATAGTTAGGGTTAGTGTAAGATTAGGGTTAGGGTTAGGGTTTGGTTTAGGTTTAGGGTTAGGGTTTCTGTTATGTTTAAGGTTACAGGTTTAAGGTTAGAGTTAAGGTTAGGATTACCATTAAATTTGGGTTTGGTGTTTAAGTTAGGGTTAGGTTTAGGGTTGTGATTAGGGTTAGGGTTAGGTTTAGTGTTAGGTTTGTGCTTATGGTTAGGGTTAATGTAAGAGGGTTAGTGTTAGGTTTAGTTTTACAGTCAGGGTTTCTGTTATGTTTAGGGTTACGCTTAGGTTTAAGGTTAGGGTTAAGGTTAGGATTACCATTAAAGTTTAGGGTTAGTGTTAGTGTTATGTTTTGTGTTTTGCTATGTGTTAGGGTTCTCGTTAGGGATAAAGTTAAAATTAGTGTTAGGGTTAGGGTTAGGGTGAGAGTAAGGTTTATGGTTAGGGTTAGGTTTAGTATTAGTGCTAGGTTTAGCATTAGGTTTTGTGTGAGATTTAGTGTTAAGTTTAGTGTAATGGTTAGGGTTACATTTAGGATGAGGTTTAGGTTTACTGTTTGGATTTGGGTTATAGTTATGGTTAGGGTTAGTTTTAGAGCTAGGTTTACGGTTACTCTTAGGGTTAGTGTTAGGTTTAGGGTTAGGTTTAGTTTTAGGTTTGAGGTTAGGATTAGGATTAATGTTAGGGTTAACATTAGTGTTAGGAGTAGTGTTAGGGTTAAGGTTAGGGTTATGGTTAGTTTTAGGGTTAGGATTAATGTTAGGGTTATTATTCGTGTTAGGGTTAGGGTTATGGTTAGCATTAGGGTTAGGGTTAGTGTTAGGTTTAGGGTTAGCGTTAGTCTTATTGTTAGGTTTAGGTTTCGGGTTAGGCTATGTGTTAGGGTTTTCGTTAGGGTTATGGTGTGAGTTCATGTAAGGATTAGTGCTAGGATTAGGGTTAGATTTACAGTTAGTGTTATCTTTAGGGTTGGGGTTGTGTTAGTGTTAGGGTTATGTTTAAGTTTTGGTTTAGGTTGAGGGTTAGGTTTAGTGTTAGGGATAAGGTTAGGGTTAGGCCTAGGTTTAGGGTTAGGTGTAGGGTTAGTGATAGGGTTTGGTTTAGGGTTTGTGTTAATGTTAGTGTTAGGATTAGGTTTCACTTTATGGTTTTGGTTATGATTTTGGTTCAATTTAGGATAAGTTTAGGGTAAGGATAAGGTCAGTTTTATTGGTAGGGTTTGTGTTAAGTTTAGAGTTTGTGTTAGGGTTAGGTTTAGTGTTAGTGTTAGAGTTAGGTTTGGGGTTTAGGTTAGTTTTAGTGTGAGGTTTAGGTTTTGGTTTAGCATTATTTTAGGGTTATGGTTTGTGTTAGGTTAGGGATAGGGTTTGTGTTATGTTTAGGGTTAGTGTTAGGATTAGAGTTAGGTTTAGCATTAGGTTTAGATTTAGTGTTAGGATTAGGGTTAGGTTTAGAGTTAGGGTTTGTGATAGGATTAAGGTTAGGATTGGGTCTAGGGTTTCTTTAGGGTTTGTGTTATGTTTAGGGTTAGGGTTACGGTTACACTTAGTATTAGCATTAGGGTTAGGGTTGGGTTTTGGGTTAGTGTTAGGGTTAACATTAAGTTTAATGTTAGGGTTAGTGTTAGGTTTAGTGTTACAGTTAGGATTAGGTTTACTCTTTGTTTAGATTTAGGTTTAGTGATGGTTTAAGGTTAGTTTAGTGTTAGGGCTTGGTTTAGGGTTATGTTTTGGGTAAGTGTTAGTATTAGGATTAATGTTAGTATTAGGGTTATGGATAGAAATCATTTTAGGGTTAGGTTTAAGCTTAGTGATAGGGTTATGTTAGTGTTAGTGTTAGGGTTAATGTTCGGTTTATGATTAGGTGTACAGTTAGGGTTAGTGAAAGGGTTACGGTTGGTGTTAGGGTTAGGTTAGGATTAGTTTTATGTTTAGTGTAAGTGTTAGGGTTAGGGTTATTATTAGGGTTAGTTAAGGGTTAGGTTTAAGGTTATATTTAGGATTAGCGTTAGGGTTAGGTTTGTGGTTCGGGTTATTGTTAGTGTTAGGGTTAGGGTTAGGGTTAGGGTTAGTTTTAGGGTTAGGTTAAGAGTTCAGGTTTATGATATGGTTACGGTTGGTGTTAGGTTTAGGGTTCGTGTTACAGCTATAGTTAGTTTTAGACATAGTGTTAGGGTTAGTTTTAGGCTTAAGGTTAGGTTTAGGGTAAGTATTAACCTTAGGGTTATGAGTAGTATGTTAGGGTAAGGATTAGGGTTCTGGTTAGAGTTAGTGTTAGGGTTAAGGTAAGGGTTAGTTTTAAGTTTAGTGAAAGGGTTATGGTTAGGGTTTGTATTAGGGTTAGTCTTAGGTTTAGGGTTAGTTTTAACATTAGGGTTAGGGTTAGGTTTAGTGTTAATGTCATGGTTAGGGTTAGGGTTATTAATAGGTTAGGGTTATGGTTAGGCATAGTTTTAGAGTTTGTTTTTGGGTTAGGATTAGCATTAGGGATACTGTGAGGGTTAGGGTTAGGTTTAGGTTAAGTGTTAGTTTTAAAGTTTGAGTTAGGGTAAATGTAAGGCTTATGGTTAAGTTTACAGTTAGAGTTAGTGTTCAGGTTAGGTTTAGGGTTAGGGTTTGTGTTAGGGTTAGGATTAGGTTTAGGGTTAGGTTTATTATTAGGTTTAGGGTTATGGTTATAGTTAGTGTTAGGACAAGTGTTAGTGTTAGGTATAGGGATAAATTTAGTGTTAGCTTTAGGGTTAGTTTTTGTGTTAGTTTTAGGGTTAAGATTATGGTTAAAGTTAGCGTGTCAGGATTATCATTAAAGTTAGGGTTAGGGTTTGGTTTACAGTTAGGGTTAGCTTTAGGATTAGTGTTAGGGTTAGGGTTTGGGTGTGTTTTAGGGTTAATGTTAGGGTTAGGGTTAGAGTTAGATTTAGTGTTAGGTTTAGGCATACAGTTAGTGTTAGGGTTAGGTTTAGGTTCAGGTTTAGGGTTAGTTTTACGTTTTGGGTTAGGGTAAGTGTCAGGGTTAGGGTTAAGTTTATGGTTTATGGTTATTGTTGGATTTAGGGATATGGATAGCCATTATTTTAGTGTCCATGTTAGGGCTCTAAATGGGATTAGGTTTAGAGTTTCATTTAGGGTTATTGTTAGTATTACCATTAGGGTTAGGGTTAGTGTTAGGCTTAGTGTTAGGGTTAGGGTTAGGGTTAATATTAGGTTTATGTTTAGTGTTAGTGATTTAAGGTAAGGGTTAGGTTTAGGGTTAGAGTTATGGTTAAGATTAGGGTTAGGGTTTGTATTAGCTTTAGGCTTAGTTTTAGGGTTAGTTTTAAGGTAAGGGTTTGGGTTAGAGTTAGGGTTAGATTTAGTGTTAGGGTTAGGGTTTGGTCTAGGGTTAGTGTAAGGGATAGGGTTAGGGTTGGTTTTAATGGTAGGATTAAAGTTATGGTTAGTTTTATGGTTTCAGTTATGATCCGGGTTAAATTTAGGGATACGGATAGGGTTAGGTTATGGTTAGGGTTAGGGTTAGGTTTTGTGTTAGGTTAGATTTTGTTTTAGGGTTATGGTTAGTGTTAAAGTTATGGTTAGGTTTTGAGTTAAGGTTAGTATTAGAGTTAGGGTTAGGGTTAGTGTTAACATTAAGTTAGGGTTAAGTTTTGGGTTAGCTTTGGGTTACAGTTATGGTTAGGATTAGGGGATGTGTTAGGGTTAGTGTTAGTGTTAGGGTTAGGGTTAGGTTTAGGTATATGGTTGGAGTTAGGGTTAGGGTTAGGTTTTGTGTTATGTTAGGTTTATTGTTATTGTTAGTGTTAGGGGTTGTGTTAGGGTTAGAGATAGGTTTAGGGTTAGGATTAAGGACAGTGTTAGGGTTAGTGTTAGGGTTAGAGTTAGGGTTTTTGTTAGGATTAGTGCTAGGTTTAGGGTTAGGTTTTGTTTTAGGGTTAGGATTAGGTTTTGATTTAGGGTTAGGGTGAGGGTTAGGGTTAGGGTTGAGGTTTGGGTTATGATTAGCGTTAGGGTTATTGTTAGGTTTAGGGTTTGTGTAAGGTTAGGATTAGAGTTAGTTTTAGAGTTACGTTTAGGGTTACTGTTAGGGTTAGGGCTAAGGTTAGGGTTAGGATTCTTGTTAGTGTTAAGTTTAGAGTTTGGGTAACTTTTAGGATGAGGGTTAGGGTAAGTGTTAGGGTAGTGTTAGGGTTAGGATTAGGGTTAGGTTTAGTGTAAGGATTAGGGATAGGGTTACATTTAGGGTTAGAATTAGATTTAGGTTTAGAGTTAGGGTTAGGGTTAGGCTTAGTATTAGGTTTAGTGTTAGGATTTTTGTAGAGTTAGAGTTAGGTTAGGGTTAGGGTTTGTGTTAGGGTTAGGGTTAGGTTTAGGTTTAGGGTTTGTGTTAGGTTTAGACTTAGGTTTAGGGTTAGAATTAGGGTTAGGGTTCGTGATAGAGTTTGGGTAAGTGTGAGGGTTAGGTTTAGTGTTATGGTTAGAATTAGGGTTAGTGTAAGTGTTAGATTTAGGTTTAGTTTAGGGTAAAGTTTATGGGTTGGGTTAGGGTTAGGGTTCAGTTAGGGTTAATGTTATGGTTAGGATTAATGTTAGGGTTATGGTTAGGGTTAGTGTTAGGTTTATTGTTAGGGTTGGGGTTAGGGTTAGGTTAGTGTTAGTGTTTGGGTTAGGGTTAGGTATAAGGATTGTGTTAGTTTTAGGGTTACAGGTAAAATTAGTGTTTGTGTTAGGGTTTTTGATAGGGTTAGGTTTAGATGTTAGTGTTAGGTTTAGATGTTAATGTTAGTGTTACTGTTACATTTAGTGTTAGGGTTAAGGTTAGGGTTAGGATTAGTGTTAGGGTTAATGTAAGGGTTAGGGTTAGGGTTGCGGTTAGGGTTATGGTAAGGGTTAGTGTTTGGTATAGGATGAGTGTTAGTGTTAGTGTTAGTGTTAGACTTAGGGTTCGTGTTAGGGTTAGGCTTAGGGTTAGAGTTAGAGTAGGGTTAGGAATAGGGTTACGGTTAGCATTAGCGTTAGGTTTAGGATTTGGTTTTGGGTTAGTGTTATAGTTTGTGTTAGGGTTTGTGTTAGGAAAAGGGTTAGTGTTAGAGATAGTTTTAATGTTAAGATTAGACTTAGGGTTAGAGTTATGTTTAAAGTTAGGGTCAGTGTTAGAGTTAGGGTTAAGGTTAAATTTAGGGTTATTTTGGGGTTTATTGTTAAGGTTCGTGTTAGGGTTAGGGTTAGGTTAGTGTCAGGTTTACAGTTAGGTTTAGTGTTATTGTTAGAATTAGGGTTAGGGATAGTGTTAGGGTTAGGGTCAGGTTTAGAGTTAGTTTTAGGTTTAGGTTTTTGGTTAGCATTAGTGTCAGCTTTGAGGTTAGGTTTAGAGTTAGTTTTGGGGTAAAGGTTACGGTTAGGTTTAGGGTTAAGGTTAATGTTAGGGTTAGGGGTGGGGTACTAGTAGGGTTAGGATTAAATGTAGTTATTGTTTGGGTTAATGTTAGGGTTAGAGTTATTTTTAGGGTTAGGTTTAGGATTAGTTTTAGAGATAGTTTTAGGGTTAGGGATAAGGTTTAGGGTTAGTGTTAAGTTTAAGGTTAGGGTTAGCATTAGTGTCAGGGTTATGGTTAGGTTTAGATTTAGTTTTAGTGTAAGAGTTAGGGTTAACTTTAGGGTTTCGGTTAATATTAGGGTTAGAGCTAGGGTTGGGGTTAGTGTTAATGATAGTTTTAGAGCTAGGGTTAGGTTTATGGTTATTGTTTGTGTTACGGTAGTGGAAGGTTTAGGGTTAGTATTTGTGTTAGGGTTAGTGTTAGCATTAGGGTTTGTGTTAGGTATGGGATTAGAATTAGTGTTAGGGTTACAAATAGGATTAGGGTTAGAGTTAGAGTTACTGTTAGGGTTAGTGTTACTCTTAAGTTTAGGGTTAGCCTTAGTTTTAGAGTTAATGTTAGTGTTAGTTTTAGGGTTAGAGTTAATGTTAGGTTTAGGGTTAGGTTTAGTGTTAGGGTTAGTAATAGGACTAAGGTTGGTGATATGGTTAGTGTTAGGCTTAGGTTAGGTTTAGGATTAGGGTTAGTGTTAGTGTTATGGTTAGGTCTTAGGTTTAGGTAAAAGTTAGGGTTTTCATTAGGATAGGTTTAGGGTTAAGTTTTGGGTTAGTGTTTGTCTTAGTTTTAGGGTTTCTATTAGGTTTGGTGGTATGGTTCGGGTTAGAGTTAGTGTTATGGTTAGGTTTCAGGTTAGGATTAGGTTTAGTGTTAGTGTTAAAGTTAAGTTTAGGGTAGTGTGAGGTTTAGGGTTCGGGTTAGGGTTAGTGTGAGGGTTAGGGTTAGGCTTAGGTTTAGGGTTAGGGTTAGGGTTAGTGTTAGGGTTAGGGTTATATTTCGTGATAGGTTTAGTGTTATGGTTATGTTTAGGCTTAGAGTTAGTGTTAATGTTAGGGTTAGGGTTTGTGTTAGTGTTAGGGTTAAATTTAGTTTTAGGTTAAATGTTAGGGATAGTGTTAGGTTTACCAATAGGGTTAGTGTTACAGTTAGGGTTAGTGTGAGAGTTAGTGTACAGTTTAGGGTTAGGGTTAGTTTTAGGGTAAGGGATAAAGTTAGGGTTAGGTTTTGGGATAATGTTAGGTTAGGGTTAGGGTTACGGTTATGATTACAGTTAGGATTAGTGTTAGGGTTAAGGATAGGTTTAGGGTTTCTTAGGGTTAGGGTTAGGGTTAGGGTTATGGTTAAATTTAAGATTAGTTTTAGGCATAGTGTTAGGGTTAGTGTTAAGGTTAGAGTTAGGGTTAGGTACAGGTTTAGTGTTCGCATTAGGGTTAGGTTTAGAATTAGTGTTAGTGTTAGGGTTAGGATTAAGTTAAGTGTTAGTGTTAGGGTTAGGGTTAGGCTATGTGTTAGGTTTCTCGTAAGGGTTATGGTTAGAGTTAGTGTTAGTGTTAAAATTAGTGTTAGGTTTATTGTAAGAGCTAGGTTTAGGTTTAGGTTTAGTGTTATTGTTAATTTTACGGTTAGGTTTTGTATTAGGGTTAGGGTTAATGTTAGGGTTTGGATTAGGGTTAGTGTTTTTGTTAGGATTAAGTTTAAGATTAGGGTTAGGTTTTGTTTTAGGTTTAGGGTTATGTTAGGGTTAGGGTTTCCGTTCCGGTTATGGTGAGGATTAGTTTTAGAGTTAGTGTTAGGGTTAGGTTTAGGGTTAATTTTAGGGTTAGGGTTACTGTTAGTGTTAGGTTTTGGGTTAGGGTTAAGGTTAGGTTTAAGTTTAGGGTTAGAATTAGGGTTAGGGTTATTATTAGGGTTAGGGTAAAGGTTAGGCATAGTTTTATGTTTAGTGCTAAGGTGAGGTTTAAGATTAAGGTTAGTGTTAGTGTTAATGTTATGGTTAAATTTGTGTTAGGGTTAGGGTCAGGATTAGGGTTAAGGTTAGGTTTAGGGTTAGGATGTGCCTTATGGTTATGGTTGGGGTGTGGTTTACTACTAGGGTTAGGTTTAGGTTTCGGGTTAGAGTTAGGGTTAGGTAAAGGTTAGTGTTAGGGTTACTGTTAGAATTAGGGTTAGGATTAGTGTTAGGGTTAGGTACGGGTTAGGGTTAGTGTTAGGTTAGGGTTAGGGTTAAGGTTTGTGTTACTGTTTTTGTCAGTTTTAAGTTTTGTGTTAGTGTTAGCATTATGGTTTGGGTCAGGGATATGGTTAGATTTAGGGTTAGTGTTAAGTTTATTGTCAGGGTTAGTGTTAAGGTTAGGGTTAGGGTTAGTTTTAGATTTAGTGTTAGGGTTAGAATTTGGTTTAGGTTTAGTGTAAGTGTTAGGGATAGAATTAGGTTAGTGTGAGTGTCAGGGTAAGGGTTAGGGTTAGTGTTATGGTTATGGTTATGGTTAGGGTTAATGTTAGATTTAAGCTTAAGTTTAGTGTTAGGGTTAGGGTTATGGTTATGATTAATGTTAAGGTTAGGGTTAGGTTTAGGTTTCGGATTTGTGTTAGGGTCAGGGAAAGGATATGTGTTAGGTTTCTGGTTAGGTTGCCTGCTAGGGTTAGTGTTAGTTTTCAGGTTAGGGTAAGTTTTAGTGTAAGGATTAGGGTTAGGTTTACAATATGGTTAGAGTTAGGTTTAGATTTAATGTGTGTGATAGGGTTAGGTTTATTTTTAGTGTTAGGGTTAGGGTTAGGGTTAGGCTTAGTGTTAGGGTTAGGTTTCTGGTTAGAGTTAGTGTTAGGGTTAGGGTTAGGTTTAGGGTTGGTGTTAGTGTTAGGGTTAGGATTTATGTTAGGCTCAGGGTTAACCTTAGGGTTAAGGTTTGTATTAGTGTTTTGTTAGGGTTCTGGTTAGGTTTAGGTTTAAGTTTAGGTTATGATTAGTGTTTGTGTTAGGGTTAGGGTTCCGTTTCTGGTTATGGTTAGGATTAGGTTTTGATTTAGGGTTAGGGTTAATTTTAGGATTGATTTTAGGGTTAGGGTCAGGGTTAGGATTAGGGTTAGGGTTAATGTTACGGTTAGGTTAGGGTTAGTGTTTGTTTTAGTGATAGAGTTAGTCTTAGGGTTTGTGTTAGAAATTGTGTTAGGGTTAGTGTTAGGGTCACAAATAGGATTAGGGTTAGATTTAGGGTTAATGTTAGGTATAGTATAACTGCTAGGGTTAGGGTTAGGCTTAGGCTTAATATTATGTTTAGTGTTAGGTTTAGCATTGTTTTAAGCTCAATGTTAGGTTTAGGGTTAGGTTTAGGGTTAGTGTTAGTGTTAGGTTTAGAGTTAATGTTAGTGTTAGGGTTACCATAGAGTTCATGTTAGCTATAAAGTTAGGGTTAGTGTTAGAAGTAGCATTAGGTTAGGGTTAGGGTTAGGTTAGGTTTAGTGTTATGGTTTGTGTTAGGGTTACGGATAGGGTTGGGGTTAGGGTTATTGTTAGTTTTAGAGTTAGGGTTAGTGTTAGGGTTAGATTTAGGTTTAGTGTTAGGATTAGGGTAAGGATTAGGTTAGTGTAACTGTTAGCTTTAGTGTTAGGTGTATTGTTAGGGTTAGGGTTAAGTTTAGGTTTAGGGTTAGTATTAGGATTAGTGTTACTCTTAATATTTGTGTTAGGGTTAGGGATATAGTTAGCATTAGGCTTAGAGTTAGTGTTAGGGTTAGGGTTAGGTTTAGTGTTAGTGTTAGTGTTATGATTAGGGTTAGGTTATTTTTTAGGGTTATGGTTAGGGTTATGGTTAGAGTTAGTGTAAGGATTAGGATTAGGTTTTGGGTTAGTGTAAGTGTAAGGTTTAGGGTTAGATTTAGGTTTAGTGTTACATTTAGGGATAGCGTTTGTGTTAGGGTTAGGGTTTGGTTTAGGTTTATGTTTAGAGGTAGGTTTAGTGTTAGGGTTAAGATTAGGGTTAGGATTAGGCCTAGGTTTAGGGTTAGGTTTTGGTTTAGTGTTATGGTTATGTTTAGGGTTTGTGTTAATGTTAGTGTTAGGGTTAAGTTTAGGTTTATGTTTTCGGATAGGATTCAGGTTAGGTTTAGATATACGGTTTGGGTTAGTTTAGGGTTAGGGTTAGGGTTTGTGTTAGATTTAGATTTTGTGTTAGGGTTATGGTTAGTGTTAGGGTGAGGGTTAGGTTTTGGATTAAGGTTAGTTTTAGAATTAGCGTTAGGGTTAGGGTTAGCTTTAGGTTAGTATTAGTGTTAGTGTTAGTTTAGAGTTACTATTATGGTTAGGGTTAGGATTCTATTATAATTAGGGTTAGTGTTGGGGTTAAGTTTAAGATTACTGTTAGGTTTACGTTTAGACTTAGGGTTTGTGTTAGGATGAAGTTTAGGTTTAGGGTTATGTTTTTTTTTAGGGTTGGGTTTTGTCTAAGTGTTAGTGTTAAGGTTAGGTTTAGGGTTAGGTTAATGCTAAGATTAGGTTTACTTTTAGTCTTAGGGTTAGGTTTAGTGTTAAGTTTAAGGTTAGTGTTATGGTTATAGATAGGATTACTTTTAAGTTTAGGGTTATGTTTAGCTTTAATTTTAGGGTTAGGGATAGTGTTAAGGTTAGTGATAGGTTTACAGATAAGGTCTGTGTTAGCTTTTGAGTTAGGGTTAGTGTTAAAATTAGCTTTAGGTTTAGGTTTAGGGTTAGGATAGGATTAGGGTTATGGATTAGGTTAGGGTTTGTACTAGATGTAGGGATAGAGTTATGTATAGGATTACACGTAGGGTTAGGTTAGTGTTAGGGTTAGGGTTAGGTTTATAGTTAGGGTTAGGGATAGAGTTCGTGTTAGGGTTAGGTTTAGTGTTAGTGTTAGAAATAGGGTTAGTGTTAGGGTTACTGTTAGGATAAGTGTTAGGTTTAGGGTTACAGTTAGGGTTTCTGTTATGGTTAGTGTTAGGGTTAAGGTTATGTTTAGGATTATGATTCGTGTTACGGTTAGGGTTAACTTTAGCATTATGGTTAGGATTGGTGTTAGGTTTAGGGTTAGGTTTAAAGCTAGTGTTAGTTTAGGGTTAGGTTTAGGGTTTGTGTTAGGGTTAGGGTTAGGGTTGAAGTTAGGGTTACTGTTAGGGTTAAGATTAGGGTTATGGTTAGAGTTAGTGTTAGGGTTAAAGTTAGTGTTAGTGTTAGTGTAAGGGTTAGGATTATGATTTGTGTTATGGTTTGAGTTAGGTTTAGGGTTAGTTTAAGGTTAAGGATTATGTTTAGGGTTAGTGTTAGGATTAACATTAGAGTTAAGGTTGGGGTTAAGTTTAGTGATTGTTTAGGTTAATGTTAGGGTTAGTGTTAGTTTTAGAGTTACAGTTTGGTTAGGGTTAGCATTAGTGTTAGGGTTACTGTTTGGGTTACAGTTTGTGGTAGGGTTTGCGTTAGTGTTAGGGTGTGTGTTACTGATAGTGTTAGGATTAATGTTAGGGTTTCAAATAGGATTAGGTTTAAAGTTATGTTTAGAGTTAGGCTTCGTATTACTGTTATGGTTAGGTTTAGGCTCAGTGTTAGGGTTGATGTTAGGTTAGGTTAGGGTTAGTGTTAATGTGAGGTTTAGGGTTAGGTTTAGGTTCAGGTTTAGTGATAGGTTTAGGTTTTGGGTTAGTGTTAGGGTTATGTTAGTCTTAGTAGTATGGTTAGTATTAGTGTTAGGTTTAGAGTTCGGTTTAGGGTTTATTTTAGGGCTAAGGTTAGTGTTAGGGTTAGGCTTACAGTTCAGGTTAGGTTTAGGGTTATAGTTCGGGTTAGTGTTAGGTTTAGTGTTAGGGTTATTGTTCTGCTTAGTGTTAATTTTAGGTTTCGGTTTAGTGTTAGGTTTTAAGTTATGTTTAGGTTTAGTGTAAGGGTAAGCTTTAGTGTGGGTGTTAGGTTTAGGGTTTGGGTTCATGTTAGTATGTAAGGGTTGGGTTTAGGGTTAGGGTTAATGTTAGGGTTAGGTTTAGGTTTATGTTTTCGTTTAGGATTCAGTTTACTTTTAAAGATACAGTTAGGGTTAGGTTAGGGTTAGGGTTAGGGTTAGTATTAGGGTTAGGGTTTTTTGGGGGGTTAAGGTTAGATTTAGAGTTAGCATTAGGTTAAGGGTTAGCGTTGTGTTAGGCTTATGGTTAGTGTTCGGTTAGGGTTACTTTTATGTTAATTTTAGTGTTTGCTTGTGTGTAAGGGACAGGGTTAGAGTTAGTGTTAGAGTTACAAATAGGATTAGGTTTACAGTTAGGGTTAGGGTTAGGTTTAGTATTACTGTTAGAGTTATAGTTAGGTTTAGGCTTAATGTGAGGTTAGGGTTAGGGTTAGTGTTAATGTTAGGTTTAGGGTTAGGTTTAGGTTTAGGGTTATGATAGGGTTAGGTTTGGGGTTAGGATTAGTGTTAAGCTTATGTTAGGCTTAGTGTTAAGGTTAGTGTTAGTTTTAGGGTTAGAGTTCGGGTTAGGGTTTGTGTTAGGGTTAGGGTTTGTGTTAGTTTTAAGTTTGTTTCAGATTAGGTTTAGGGTAAGAGTTAGCGTTAGTGTTAGGTTTAGCGTTCCGGTTAGTGTTAGTTTTAGGGTTTGGTTTAGTGTTAGGGTTTAAGTTATGTTTAGGGTTAGTGTAAGGGAAGTTTTAGTGTGGGTATTAGGATTAGGGCTAGGCTTCGTGTTAGTGTAAGGGTTAGGTATAGGGTTAGGGTTCATGTTAGGGTTAGGGTTAGCTTTAGGGTTGGTGTTAATGCTAGGGTTGGATTTAGGGTTAGGTTTATTTTTTTGGTTAGTATTTAAGTTATGTTTAGAGATATGGTTAGGGTTAGGTTAGGGTTAGGGTTAGGGTTTGTGTTAAGTTTAGATTTTGTGTAAGGGTTAGGGTTTTTTTGGGGGGGTTAAGATCAGATTTAGGTTTAGGGTTAAGATTAGCCTTATGCTAGGGTTAGGGTTAGTGTTAGTTTGGGTTTACCGTTAGGGTAAGGGTTGGTGTTAGAGTTAGGGTTAGTGTTAGTTTTATGGTTAGAGTTAGGGTTTTCATTAGGATTAGGGTTAGGTTTAGTGTTAGTGTTTGTTTTAGGGTTAGGTTTAAGTTTAGGATTAGGGTTAGGGTTCTGGTTAGTTTTAGCATTATGTTTAGGGTTGGGGTTTGGCCACCAAATGCCGCAGTCTGCTGGGCACAATTCAGGAGCCATTTGTCAAAAGAAACAAACTTTATTCTTAGAACACACACAACACACCACACAGCTCCTCAGGAAAACCCTCAGAGCCCAACTGCCACCACCGGCTTCCCACAAGCCCCTCAACCTTCCCCACTCCTCCTGCTCTTGAGGCCGATTGGATGGGTCACGTGGGTGGAGCCATAAAAGTCCCCCAATGAGTAGTTCCTTGGTCTGAAAGGGTGGGGAAACAGCCCAATGAGCATCACTGCAAAGGAGCCAATCAGTTGGCAGCTAGAAGTTTCTGGGGCTGCTGCAAGCCAATCATCAGCTGGCAGCTGGATGTTTGCTGGCAGCTGGAAATTTGCTGGGGCCCCTTCGGCTGTGGCTATCAACATCTCCTCCTCTCTGTTTAAACAACAAGCATGTGGCTTAGGGACCGTGACTGCCTTAGGTTGTCCAATACTACATATGGTTCTTACCCGTCATCAGATGAGCTGACCTAGATGGGTCAGCCTCCTGTCTTAGGTTGGTACCATTGCAATTGGATCTTACCCGTCATTGACTACTGGTCCAGCATACAGCCACACCTGTGGATAGGTCTTTGTACCAGCGGGTGGGGGGGTGAAGATCTTTGCCTCCCCTCTGTTGGCCCCCAAATTTTAGCTGAACGGCCATCACAAGCAGAAGGGAGGAAGATATACCAAGTCAACTGACATCTTCTTTTGGAAAAATTGAACCACCGATGACACCATCAGCAAACATATGCCAACACTACCACAAGTCTCTGCACCAACAGATAGTTCACAATGCATACAAGTGAGTTCACAATGCATACAAGAGATACATAGTCCAGGCAAGTTCTGCAAGCAGTTCAGTGATGGCTCCTTTTGGAAAAATTGTACCACTGATGAAACTATCAGCAAAAATACCCCAACACTACCACAAGTTGCCGCACCAAAAGATAGTTCACAATGCATACAAATGAGTTCACAATGCATACAAGTGATACATAGTCCAGGCAAGTTCAGCAAGCAGTTCAGCTATAGCTATTGCAGAAGCTGTAAATTGGTTTTATCTTTGTCTTCACCGGCACTGGGATGAAGATAGGAATCCTGGCAATAATGGCTAAAGAAAAAACTATGTAACATTCCAGAAGGCACTAAAAGAAAACAATTTTCTGAACAATTTATATTATCTTGAACAGAATTATTAAATATAATGAAAAGGAAAGGTGAAAGTAAACAAACAGATCTGTTAACCTCCAATTTTGTTCACATATTAAAACAACCTTCAACAGCTGTTTACCCAATTTAAATGAAACCATTTAAATCACGTGAATAAAAAAAATATTTGGATCCATTTTTTTAATGAGCGCTCACCATATATGATATTTGGACAT
Organism: Marmota flaviventris; assembly: GCF_047511675.1. NCBI lineage: Eukaryota > Metazoa > Chordata > Mammalia > Rodentia > Sciuridae > Marmota > Marmota flaviventris. The sequence goes on from NW_027287697.1 coordinate 431,911, forward strand.
ACGTACATACAAACATACAACATAAAACACAAGTGTGCACACATAATATAATACATACAACACATAACATAATAGTAAAGGCCTTATAAAATTTACAGGTGAAATCTCCATTGTAATGTTTAAAAACTCTATAGTCAAAAAATAGAACTGATCAGCAAAACGTTAACCTAGGTCTGTATGAGCTCAAAAAACAAAATAGAACTTCATGATGTGTAAAAAGACAATAATAAAATAGACATTGAAAAAAGCATCCTGGTTCTGTTGCAGATGTAAGGATAGACAAACTGGAGTTCTGGATGTCAGCTGTTATGGATTTGAGCCAAATTATCTTCTTTTCTGTCTGTATAAATCACTTTAGTTAATCTTTCTGGAATCCAAATCGGCTTTTGGTCTCCCTGTGGAAACAAACAAGCAGACCCCCGACTCCAGACAATCACTGGGTCAGGATTTTAGTTAATCTCTCTGGAATCCAAATCGGCTGCTGTTCTCCCTGTGGAAACACACAAACAGACCCCCGACTCCAGTCAATTACTGGGTCAGGACCTTTCCATTATCCTGTTAGTATATCCTTCCAAAGTACCTTGGGCTTATGTACATTTTTTGGACACATATGCCTTTCCACAGCACTAAGTCGTGATGAATCCAAATTTAAAAAGTTTAGTGTAAAAAGGGTTATTTTAAGTTTATCTTTGGGGAATATATACCCCTTCCCAATTCCCTCTTTTTGCTTTAATAAGTACATTTTAATAGTTTAATGAGCTCTTTCAATTATGTCTTGTCCCTGTGGATTGTATGGGATTCCTGTTATATGAGTAATGCCAAATGATGAGCAAAATTGTTTAAAGGAGGTAGAAGTATAACCAGGGGCATTATCTGTTTTTAACTGTTTTGGAACACCCACAGTGGCAAAATTTTGTAAGCAATGAGCTATAATATCTTTAGTTTTTTCTCCAGCATGAAGGGAGCCCATCAAAACTCCAGAAGAAATATCAACTGCAACATGCAAATATTTTAATTTTCCAAATTCAGGCAAGTGTGTGACGTCCATCTGCCAAATATGGTTAGGTATCAGTCCTCTAGGATTGATTCCAAGATTAACTTGTGATAAAAAGGTCACACAATTTTGACATTGTTTTATTATTTGTCTAGCTTGTTCCTTAGGTATTTTAAAAAGCTTTTGTAAAGTATTAGCATTGACATGGAACTTTTTATGAAAATTTTTAGCTTCTTCTAGTGTAGAGAAAATATGTATGTCATGTGTAGTTTTATCTGCTAAATCATTGCCCAAACTAAGGGCTCCAGGCAATCCTGTATGTGCCCTGATATGTCCTATAAAGAATGGATCTTTTCTGTCCCAGATTAGACTTTGTATAGTGGAAAGCAAAGAGAAAACAGTAGAAGAAGGGGAAATCCTACCAGCATCTTCAAGGGATACTATAGCATTAACTATATACTGACTATCGGGAAATAAATTAAATACAGAATCTTTAAACATCACAAAAGCTTGTAATACTGCATTAAGCTCTACCTTTTGAGCTGATTGTTTGGGTACTAAAAATGTAAAAGTTTGATCAGGGGTAACTATTGCTGCTGTACCATTATTTGACCCATCAGTGAATATATTTGGAGCATTCATGATAGGTGTTTTTCTTGTCATTTTTGGAAAAATTACAGGATGCAATGACCATAAAGACAATAAAGGATTAGATTTCAAATGAAACATTAGATTTGCACATGATTATTGCCCAAGTATTTAACTCATTAGCTAACTCATCAATTTGATTCATAGTATATGGAGTAATAATTTTATTGGGAGAAATTCCAAACACTCCCTTTGCTGCTATTATTTCTTTGAGTATTAATTGTCCTACTGCCTCAGGATACCTAGTAAGAATAGTGTTAGGAGAATAAGATGAATGTATCCATAATAACAGGCCTTCTTGCCAAAATACTCCTGTAGGAATATTTTTTGTTGGTAGGAAAATAAATAATAAATGCAAACTTGTATCAATTCTATCCAAATGCAAATTTTCCATATATGTTTCAATGATTTTTAATGCCTTTCTTGCTTCAGGCCTTAACATTTGGGGTGAATTTGGATCTGATGGAACTTTTAGTATATCGAATAAATGTCCCAACTCTACAGTTGGTATACCTAGATAAGGCCTTATCCAATTTATGTCTCCTAATAACTTTTGAAAGTCGTTAAGTGATTTGAGTTGATCTACTTGTATTTGAATTTTTGCAGGCAGACCATGGTTGAGGATAATAGAACTCCTAAATAATTAATTGGAAAATGTAATTGTACTTTATCTATTGCTATCTCTAGATTATAATTTTTAATAAGTTTGTAAGTGTGGCATAACATTCTAGCAATGTGTTTTTATCTTTGTGTGCTAATAACACATCATCCATATAGTGAAATATTTGTAGTTCAGGATTTCGATTTCTAAGTGGCTGGATTACTTTGTTAACATAAACTTGACACATAGTTGGGCTCTTAGCCATCCCTTGAGGGAGTACTTTCCATTCATATCTCTGATCAGGACCTTCATGATTCAGTGCAGGGATAGTAAATGCAAAATGTGGACTATCATCAGGATGAATTTGAATTGAAAAAAAAAAAAAAACAATCTTTAATATCTATAACTAAAACATACCAGGTTTTTGGCAAAGCAGACAATTGAGGAATCCCTGATTGAGCAGGTCCCATAATAACCATCTCATTATTAATGGCTTTTAAATCTTGCAATAATCTCCATTTACCAGATTTCTTTTTGATGACAAAAATGGGAGTATTATGGGGAGATACAGAAAGTTGTATATGTCCTTCCGCTAATTGTTGTTTGACCAGGTCATTAGCTGCTTGTATCTTTTCTTTAGTCAGCGGACACTGAGGAACCCATACTGGTCTTTCTGATTTCTAAGTAATTTTTATTGTCTCACTGACCCCTACTGAAAATCCAACCCATGTCTGTCCGTTCCTTGATCTATTTGTATTGGTGCTGCTATACCTTGTTATTGTTCTTCTAAACTTTTTTCTTTCCTAAAACCTTGTCTAGCCCTAATAGTGGGTGCATTTTGATTGATGTTATTTGTTAATGTCAAACCTAATTGATCTAGGACATCTTGTCCCCATAAATTTACGGGAAGATGATCCAGTACATATGGCTGTATAGTTCCTTCACATCCTTTAGGATCCTTCCAATCTAATACCACTGCACTTCTATGGGGATTAGTCTACACTCCTAGGCCTCAAAGCCTTTGAGTGGCTTGTTGTAATGGCCAATGTTTTGGCCATTCTTGATGAGAGATGATGCTAAGGTCTGAACCTGTATCCAGTAGTCCATTAAATTCATGTCCTTGAATATTTAGTTTTAGCATGGGGCGAGAATCTAAATTAAAGAAAGCATAGCCCAATCTACACCTGTGGAGCCTAATCCCCTGGAACCTCTTTCTACAGTACAACTGGAAAATTTATCATGTAGGCTGGGTATTATTAGCAACTGCGCTATTCTATCTCCTGGTGAAATTACTGATATACCCTTTGGAGAACTGGCTATAATTTTTATTTCACCTTCATAATCAGGATCAATTACCCCAGGACTTATCATAAGTCCTTTTTGAGTAGAAGAACTGTGCCCCAATAATAAGCCTACTGTTCCTTTGGGAAGAGGTCCTTTCACCCCTGTGGGAATGATTTGAACTCCCATCTCTGGAGTTAGTATGTTCTGGCATAGGCGCAGATGTCCAATCCTGTGCTTCTTCTGGTTTGTATAGTGAGGGATTTAATGGACAATATGTCCTGGGCACTACCTTGATGTGGTTGCTGGGTTCCTCCAGTGCTCTGTATATTTGTGGTCTTGGGCCCTGGAGCATTGGGCCCCCCTGTCCATTTTTTGGCAATGGAGCACGATGCCTTTCTCCATGATATTGTGGATAAACACCTGGTCCTTGTTCGTTTTTTGATAATGGAGTACCCTCTATGGTGGTTTGAGAATGGCATTCATTAGCCCAATATCTCCCACTATGGCATCATGGGCAAATACCCGGTATTCTACTCCTTTGATACCTAGTTTTGTTAAACCCTCCTCCTGTGGGGCAATTCATTTTAAAATGTCCTGTTTGTTCACAATTGAAGCATGTTTTTGGCCTGGCATCTAAACCTGTTGTACTGCAGCTGCCACGACTTGCCCTTGTTCATTAATGTCTCTACATAATTTAATGTATGTGTATAAATCTTTATGTTTCCATGGTCTAGTGACTTCTCTGCACCAAGGAGTCTCTTGCTCATAAGCCAGTTGTTTTCTTAATGGCATTGCTTGTTCTGTATTCCCCAAAACTCTGGTAACTGTTTGAATAAGCCTATCTAAAAATTCAGCGTAAAGTTCATTAGCTCCTTGTATTACATTAGATAATTGACCTTGTAAACCTCCATGTCCTTGTAAAGTCTTCCATGCCCTAACTGCAGCAACAGCAATTTGTAAGTATATGCCAGGATCATATGCAATTTGTTGCTGCTGATCCTCATAAGGTCCCTTTCCTAACAACATATCTAGATTTCTCTGAGTATAACCAGCTTCTGCATTTCGCCTAGCCATCTCCTTGCAAAATTACTCATTGGCAACCTTCCATAACAGGTATTGTCCTCCATTTAGCACAGCTTTACACATATTAGCCCAATCTGCTTGCGTCATGTTCAAGTTGGTAATGGATTCGACCATGCTTACAGTGAAGGGTGCTTGAGGACCAAAGGTTGTTACAGCCTCTTTTAGCTGCTTCACTGTTTTGAAATTTAAAGCATGTTGAATTCGCTGCCCTCCTGCCTGCTCAAATACAGGGCATGTTAATATTTGAGATCCTGTCTCAGGATCCAATCTATCAACTGCAGGGCTTGGGGGCCTCCCAGCATATGGAGGTTGTGTTGTTGGTTGGACACTTACTTACACCCTCTGGTGATGGAAAGGTGTTAGTTGCAGTCTCCTGTAGAGGTGGCACTGTTGATTGGACACTTACGCCCTCTGGTGATAGAAAGATATTAGTAGCAGTCTCCTGTTGTAACTTTTCCCCTGATGGCTTTTTCTGCTCTAAACTTTCTTCCTCTGTCTGACTAGCTGTAGAGACCTTCTTTTTTATTTGAATTTTTTCCTCTGTCTGACTAGCTCGATAGACCTTCACTTTTACTTGAATTTTTCTACTATAACTATAATACAACCCAACAAGATAACTCCTAACAAAACTGAAACAAAATGAAACAAAATTGGAACAACAATAAATCATTATAATAGACTACAGAAATGTCCATCCATCCTTTCTTCCTATGTGTTCCTCAGATGTGAGCTGTTTTTCTTCCATCTTATACATCTCCAGGGACAGGCAACTTAAAACAAAATTGAAGCAAAACAAAAGAAGATTCTTAAAATGGATACCCATCCTCTCACCCTGCCCACAGAGGTGAGCAGTTTACATTATCACTTACCCTCAGTCGTTCCCCTTGCGGGCCACCAAATGCTGCAGTCTGGCTGGGCACAATTCAGGAGCCACTTGTCAAAAGAAATGAACTTTATTTTTAGAACACACACACCACACCACACAGCTCCTCAGGAATACCCTCAGAGCCCAACTGCCACCACCGGCTTCCCACAAACCCTTCAAATCTACAAATTCAGCATAAGGTTCATTAGTTCTCTGTATTACCTTAGATAGCTGACCTTGTAAATCTCCATGTCCTTGTAAAGTCTTCCATGCCCTAGCTGCGTCTGCAGCAATTTGTGCATATATAGCAGGATCATATTCAGTTTGTTGCCATTGACCCTCGTAAGGTCCTTTTCCTAACAACATATCTAGATTTCTTTGAGGGTAACCGGCTGCTGCATTTCGCCTAGTTGTCTCCATGCAAAATACCTCATTGGCAGCCTTCTATAACAAATATTGTCCTCCATTTAGCACATATTTACACATGCTAGCCCAATCTGCTTGCGTCATGTCCAAGTTAGTAATGGACTCGACCATGCTTACCGTGAAGGGTGCTTGGGGACCATAGGTTGTTACAGCCTCCTTTAACTGCTTCACTGTTTTAAAATCTAAAGTACGGTGAATTCGCTGCCCTCCTACCTGTTCAAGTACAGGGCATGCTAATCTTTGAGGTCCTGTCTCAGGATCCCATTTATCAACTACGGGGTTTGAGGGCCACTCAGCTGTCTCCATAGGTGGGGCTGTTGGTTGAATTACGCCCTCTGGTGATAAAACGGAGTTAGTAACAGCCTCTTGTTTTGGCCTTTTTCCTAATAACCCCTTTTCCTTTAAATTTTCTTCCTCTGTCTGACTAGCTCGAGAGACCTTCTCTTTTGCTTGATCTAAAATGTCTTTCTCCATGGTCTGAACCTCTAACAATTTACTTAACACCTTTTCGGTTTGTTTTTTACTAATTTCTAATCTACTATAAAGATAACACAACCCAATAAGATAACACAAAACAAAACCAAAACTGAATGAAACAAAAACGGAATAAAAAATCGTTGTATCAATTTTCTCTTCCTCAGGGCCGACAAACTTCAAACCTTGAGCCAACCATTTTTCCCACTTTGCCTGAGAAATTTCTAGGTATAGGCAGCTTGAAACCAAAACAAAATAAATCAAAAGAAGAACACATTGTTTTTTGAAATGGTCACCAATTCTCTCGCCTTCTCTCAGGGGCGAGCAATTTCACTTACCTCCAAGTTTCAGAGGTTCCCCGTATGGGCCACCAAATGCCACAGTCTGGCTGGGCACAAAATCACGAGCCACCACACGCCTTGTAGATTCAAACAGCAACTCTTTATTCTCGAACTGTCACCGGCACTTTACACACACGTTCTGGGCAAATCCACGTTCTGGGCAAAATCCACCCACTCCACCGGGCTCTGAATCCCAAATACTCTCCGAATCCCACGAGAACTCAACGGGAACTCAAGGAGCGGGCGAGCCTGAGGCAGAAGGATACGCTCTATTCCCAGCAGGGTACACCTTAAACCTGGAACCGCCCTAAACCCAAGGAGTGGGATACTCCCTAATCCTAGCAGTATACACCCTAAACCTGGATCTGCCCTGGTCCTTGAGCAAGGTCACCTTACATGCAATGTCACTGCAAATGACCTGGGTCATGCCATGTGTCATACCTACTTGGCAATGGCTCTCAGCAGTTATGTTTATGGGTAGGGTTAGGATTAGGGTTAGTGTTAGAGTTAGTGTTAGGGTTATTATTAGGGTTAGGGTTATGTTTAGGCATAGTTTTAGGGTTAGTGTTAGAGGTAGGTTTAGGTTTCAGGTTAGTTTTAGGTTTAGGGTAAGGGTTATGGTTTGTGTTAGTGTTAGGGTTAAGCTTAAGGGTAAGGTTACGATTAGGATTATGTTTGGATTATGTCTTATTATTAGTTTTAGGGTTAGGGTGTTAGTTTTAGGATTAGGGTTACGGTTAGAATTAGAGTTAGGGTTAGGGTTAAGGTTAGGGTTAGTGTAAGGGTTAGGGATACGGTTTGTATTAGGATTAGGTTTAGGTTTAGGGTTAGTTTTAGGGTAAGGGTAAGAGTTAGGTTTAGGGTTAGGTTTAATGTTATGGTTAGGGTTAGGGTCAGGCTTAGTTTTGGAGTTAGGTTTAGGGTTAATGTTAGTGTTAGTGTTAGTGTTTGGGTTAGAGTTATGTTTAGGGTTAGGGTAAGTATTAGGTTTAGAGTTAAGGTTACCATTAGAGTTAGTGTTATTGTTAGGTTTAGGATTAGGTTTAGTGTAAGGAATATAGTTATGGTTATGTTTAGGGTTAGTGATAGAGTTAGAGTTAGGTTTGTATTAATGTTAGTGTTTGTGTTAAGATTAGGTTTATGGTTTTGGTTAGGATTTGGGTTAGGCTTAGTGTTAAGGTTAGGGTTTGTGTTAGGTATAAATTTTGTGTTAGGGTTAGGGTTAGGTTTTCGGTTAAGGTTAGTTTTAGAGTTAGGGTCAGGGTTACTGGTAGCATTAGGGTTATGTTTAGGGTTAGGATTATATTTAAGGGAAGGGTTAGGTTTACGATTAGTGTTAGGTTTAAGTTTAGAGTTAGAGTTTGTGTTAGTATTAGGGTTAGGGTTAGAGTTAGGGTTTTTAGGGTTACGTTTAGGTTTAAGTTTAGGGTTAGGGTTACAGTTAGGATTAGCGTTAGGGTTAGCGTTGGGGTTTGGTTTAGTGTTAGTGTTAGTGTTAGGGTTAGGGTTAAGTTTTGTCTAAGTGTTAGGGTTACGGTTAGGGTAATGGTTAGGTTTTGGGTTATGGGTAGGGTTATGGTTAGTTTTAAGGTAAGGGTTAGATTTAACTTTCATCATAGGGTTAGGTTTAGCATTAGTTTTAATGTTAAGGTTAGGGTTAGGGCTAGGATTAGGGTTAGGTTTAGGTGTTAGGGTTAGGTTTAGGGTTAAGTGTTAGTGTTACAGATATTTTTGATGTTAGGGATAGGGTTAGGGTTAGTATCAGAATTAGGGTTAAGGTTAGGGTAGCTTAGGTTTAGATTTACCATTTTGTTCAGGTTTTGTGTTAGGATTAGGTATAGGTTTAGGTTAGGTTTAGGGTTAGTGTTAGGATTAGGGTTTATGTTAGGGCTATTATTAGGGTTAATGTTACGGTTAGTGTTAGGTTCAGTGTTTGGTTTAGGGTTAGGGTTAGGGTTAAGGTTAAGTTTAGGGTTAGGGTTAGGATTACAATTCGTGTTAGGGTTAGGCTTAAGGTTAGCATCAGGGTTAAGGTTAGTTTAGGGTTAGTGTTAGGTTTAGTGTTAGTGTTAGGATGAGGGTTAGCTTTAGGCTACGTGTTAGGATTCTGGTTAGAGTTAGTGTTAGGATTACAGTTACGGTTAGTGTTAGTGTGAGCATTAGGGTTAGGGTTAGGTTTAGGGTTAGTGTTAGGTTTAGGGTTAGGGTTTGTTTTAGGGTTACTTTTAGGGTTAGGTTTAGGGTTATGGTGAGGTTTAGTGTTAGAAAAAAAGGTTAGCCTTAGGGTTAGGTCTAGGTTTAGGTTTAGGTTTAGGGTTAGTGTTACTGTTACTTTTAGGGTTAAGTTTACTGGTAGGGTTAAGGATAAGTTTCGTGTTAGGTTTAGGGTTAGGGTTAGTTTTAGTATTAGGATTAGGGTTAGGTTTAGGGTTATTTTTAGGGTTAGGGTTATGGTTAGGCATAGTTTTAGGTTTAGTGCTAGAGGTAGGTTTAGGGTTAGGGTTAATGTTAGGGTTAAGTTTAGGGGTTAGTGTTTGTGTTAGTGTTAGTGTTAGGGTTAGGGTTAAGGTTAGGGTTATGATTAGGGTTAGCATTGAGTTTTGGCATAGTGTTAGTGTTAGGGTTAGTGTTAGGGTTAGAGTTAGTGTTAGGTTTAGGTTTTGTGAAAGTGTTAGGGTTAGAGTTAGTGTTAGGGTTTGTGTTAGGCATAGGGTTAGGGTTAGTGTTCGGTTTATGGTTAGGTTTAGTGTAAGCATTAGGTTTAGTGTTAAGTATAGGGTAAATGTTAGGTTTAGGATTAAGAATATGGTTAGAGTTAGTGTTAAGGTTAGGGTTAGGTTTAGGGTTAGTGTAAGTGTTAGTGTGTGTATTAGGTTTAGGTTTAGGTTTAGGTTTAGGTTTAGTTATAGGATATGTTTAGTGTTAGGGTTAATGTTAGGATTAGGGTTGGGTTTAAGGTTCAGATCAGGATTAGTTTTAGAGTTAGGGTTAGGGTTAGGGTTATTGTTACGGTAAGGGTTAAGGTTAGGTTTAGGTAAATTTTATATTTAGGTTAAGGTTTACGTTTAGAGGTAGTGTTAGTGTGAGGGTTAGGGTTAGGTTTAGTGTAAGGATTAGGGGTAGGGTTAGGTTCAGTGTAAGGATTAGGGTTAGGGTTAGGTTTAGTGTTAGTGTTAGGGTAAGAGTTAGGATTTGAGTTAATATTAGTGTTAGGGATAGGGTTACATTTATTGTTTCGGTTAAAATTCTGGTTAAGTTTAGGGATAGGGTTAGGGTTAGGTTAGGGTTAGGATTAGGGTTAGGATTTGTGTTCGGTTTGGATTTTGTGTTAGTGTTTAGTGTTAGTATTAAGGATAGATTTTGGGTTAAGTTTAGTTTTAGAGTTAGATTATGGTTAGGGTTAGCCTTAGGTTAGGTTAGGGTTAGGGTTAGGTTAGGGTTACTGTTATGGTTATGGTTAGGGTTAATGTTAAGGTTAGAGTTAGGTTTAGGTTTAGAATAAGGGTTAGTGTTATGGTAAGGGTTAGGGTTAGGGTTTGTTTTAGGGTTTGGTTTAGGTTTGGGTTAGGGTTATGTTAGCATTAGCATTAGGGTTAGGGTGGGGGTTTGGTTTAATGTTAGTTTTAGGGTTAGGGTTAGGGTTAATGTTAGGGTTAGAATTAGATTTTATCTAAGTGTTAGGGTTAGGGTTACGTTTAGGATTAAGTTTATTTTATACTTAGGTTTAGTTTCAGGGTTAGGGTTAGGGTTAGGGTTAGGGCTCAAATTAGGGTTTGGTTTAGGGTTAGTGTTTGGGTAAGGTTACAGTTAAGGTTAGTGTTAGAGTTATGAATAGGGTTTGTCTTAGGGTTAGGGTTAGTGTAAGAATTAGGGTTAGGAATAGTGTTAGGTTAGGTTTAGAGATATGGTTTGGGTTAGGGTTTGTGTTAGGGTTAGAGATAGGATTAGGTTTAGGGTTAGTGGGAGGTTTAAGGTTAAGGTTACAGTTTGTGTTAAGGTTAGAGTTAGTTTTAGTGTTAGGGTTAGGGTTAGGATAATGATTTGTGTTATGGTTAGGGTTAGGGTTAGGCTTAGGTTTAGGGTTAGTGTTAGGGTTAGTTTATTGTTAGGTTTAGAGGTAAGGTTAGGGTTAGGGAAACTGTTAGGTTTAGGGTTAACATTACAGTTAGTGTTAGTGTTAGTGTTAGGATTAAGGTTAGTGTAAGGTTTAGGGTTAGGGTTAGGGTTAGGATTAGTTTTATGTTTAGAGTTTGGGTTTGTGTTAATGTTAGGGTTGGGGTTAGCGTTAGGGTTACAATTAGAATTTGCATTCGTTTTAGGAATAGGGTTGGGGTAGTTTAGGGTAAGGGTTAGGATTACAGATAGTGTTTGTATTAATGTTAGATTTTGTGTTAGGGTTAGGGTTAGTGTTAGGGCTAGGTTTTTGTTTAAGTTTAGTTTTAGATTTAGGGTTAAATTTAGGATAAGGGTTATCATTAGGTTAGGGTTAGGGGAAGGGTTAGATTAGGGTTACTGTTATGGTTAGGATTAGGGTTTCTACTAGGGTTAGGGTTGTGTTTAGGGTTAAGGTTAGTGTTAGAGATAGTGTAGGGTTAGGGTTAGGGTTAGAGTTAAAATTTGTGTAAAGATTAGAGTTAGGTTTAGGTTTAGAGTTTGTTTTAGGGTTCATGTTAGGTTTAGGGTTAGGGATAGTGTTACGATTAGGATTAGCATTACGGTTAGGTTTTGAGTTCGGATTAGTGTTAGTATTAGTGTTAGGGTTAGGGTTAATGTTAGGGTTAGGGTTAAGGTTTGTGTATGGGTTATGTTCAGGGTTAGGTTTGCTTTTACGGTTCCGGTTTAGATTATTTTAGGTTTGGGTTAGTGTTAGGGTTACAGTTAGGGTTAGGTTTGTGGTTAGGGTTTTGGTTAGGGTTAGTGTTAGGTCTAAGTTTAGGTTTAGGTTTAGAGTTATAGTTAGGGTTAGGGTTAATGTTAGTGTTAGGGTTACGGATAGGGTTCAAGTAAACTTTAGTGTTAGGGTTAGTATTAGAAGAAGGGTTAGGGTTAGGGTTAGGTTAGGTTTAGTGTCACGGTATGTTTTAGGGTTTGTGTTACAGTTAGGGATAGGGTTGGGTTTAGGATTATGGTTAGGTTTAAAGTTAGTGCTAGGGTTAGTGTTAGGGTTAGGTTATGTTTCATTTCACAGTTTCTTTTAGAGTTTGTGTTAGAATTAGTGATAGGGTTGGGTTTAGGATTATGGTTAGGTTAAAAGTCAGAGTTAAGGTAAGTGTTATGGTTAGTGTTAGGGTTAGGGATATGTTTAATGTTACGGTTAGGTTAGGATTAGGGTTAGTGTTAGGGTGAGGGTTAGGTTTAGTGTTAGTGTTAGGGTTATGGTTATCATTAGGCTATGTGTTATGGTTATTGTTAGAGTTAGGTCTAGGGTTATGGTTAGGCTTAGTGTGAGCATTAGAGTAAGGGTTAGGTTTAGGGTTAGTGTTTGGTTTAGGTTAGGCTTTAGTGTTAGGATTAGTGTTAGGTTTGGGTTAGGGTTAGGGTTAATTTTAGTGTTCGGATTAGTGTTAGGGTTACAATTCATGTTAGTATTAGGGTTATGTTTAGCGTTAGGTTTAGGGTTAGTGTTTGTGTTAGGGTTAGGGTTAGGATATATGTTAGGGTTCTGGTTATGGTTACAGTTAGAGTTTGTGTAAGGGTTAGGGTTAGGTTCATGGTTAGTGTAAGGGTTAGGTTTAGGGTTAGATTAGGGTTAGTAATAGGTTTCGGTTTAGGGTTTGTTTTAGGGTTAGAATTAGGGCTAGTTTTAGGAAAATGTTTAGGGTTAGTGTTAGGGTCTGGTTTAGGGTTTGTGTTAATCTTAGTGTTATTTTAGATTTAGGATTAAAGTTAGGGTTAGTGTTAGGTTTAGGTTTAGGATTTGGAAAAGGTTTAGTTTTTGGTTTAGTGTTAGGGTTAATTTTAGGTTCATGGTATTGGTTAGGATTAAGATTAAATTTAGGGATAGGGTTTGGGTTAGGTTACAGTTAGGTTCAGGGTTAAGGTTTGTGTTATGGTTAGAGTTAGTGTTAGGGATAGGTTTAGGTTTTGGGTTAAGTTTAGTTTAAGAGTTAGGGTTTTGGTTAGGTTTAGCATTAGGATAGGGTTAGAGTTTTGGTTAGGTTAGGGTTACATTTATGGTTAGGGTTATTTGTGGGTTAGGGATAGGGCTAGGGTTAGAGTTAGGTTTAGTGTTAGGGTTAGGGTTAGTGTTAGGGTTAGTTTTAAGGTTAGAGTTAGGATTTGTGTTAGGATTAGGGTTAGGGTTTAGATTTTTATGGTTAAGTTTAGGTTTAGTGTTATGGTTATGGTTTCGGTTAGGATTAGCGTTTGGGTGATGTCTAGCCTCAGGGTTACTGTTAGGGATAGAGTTAGGCTTAGAGTTAAAGTTAGGGTTAGGAATAGTGTTAAGGTTAGGGTTAGGTTTAGTGTTTGGTTTAGGGTTCGGTTTAGGTTTAGTGTTAGTGTTAGGGTTAGTGTTAGGTTTAGTGTTAGGGTTAGGGTTACCGTTAGGGTTAGTGTTAGGGTTAGATTTAGTTTTAGGTTTATGATTCATGTTAGGGTTCGGGTTAAGTTTAGCATCAGGGTTAGGGTTAGTTTTAGGATTAGGTTAGGTTTACTGTTAGTGTTAGGATTACGCTTATCATTAGGCTTTGTGTTATTTGTCTGGTTAGAGTTAGTGTTAGGGTTAGGTTCATGGTTAGGGTTAGTAAGAGGCTTAGATTAAGGGTTAGGTTTAGGGTTAGTGTTTGGTTTAGGTTAAGGTTCTTGTTAGGGTTACTGTTATGGTTAGGTTTAGGGTTAGGGTTAGGTTTCATTAGTGTTAAGGTTAATGTTTAGTGTTTAGGTTAAATTAGTGTTTAGGGTTAGTATTAGGGTTAGGGCTAGGATTAATGTTATGTTTATTTTTAGTGTTACTGTTAGGGTTAGGGTTAATGTTAGGAAAAGGCTAGGGTTAGAGTTAGGCTTAGGGTTAAGGTTAAGGTTAGGATTAGGAGTAGGGATAGTGTTAGGGTTAGGCTTATGGTTATGGTTAGTGTTATGGTAAATGATAGGGTTACGGTTAGGTTTAGTATTAGGGTTAGATTTGGGGTTTGGTTTACTGATAGGGTTAGGTTTAAGGTTAGGCTTATGGTTAGGGTTAGTTTTAGGGTTAGGTTTAGGTTTAGTGTTAGGGTTTGGGTTAGGGTTAGCGTTATGCTATGTGTTAGGGTTCTGGTTAAAGTAAGTGTTAGGGTTAGGGTTATGGTTAGTTTTAGTGTGAGTGTTAGGGTTAGGGTTAGGTTTCAGATTAGTGTTAGGTTTAGGGTTAGGGTTTGTGTTCGGGTTAGTGTTAGGTTTAGGTTTAGGATTTGGGAAAGGTTTAGTTTTAGGGCAAAGCTTAGGGTTAGGGTTAGGTCTGGGTTTAGGGTTAGGATTAGGGTTAGTGTTAGGGTTAGGATTAGGTTTAAGGTTAGTGTTAGGGTTAAGGATAGGTTTCGTGTTAGGGTTTGGGATAGAGTTAGTGTTAGAATTAGGGGTAGGGATAGGGTTAGGTTAATATTAGTGTTACAGTTTGAATTAGGGTTTGTGTTAGGTTTAGGGTTAAGGTTAGGGTTAGGGTTACGGTTCATGTTAGGTTTAGTGTTAAAATTAGTGTTAGGGTTAGTGTTAGGGTTAATGTTATGGTTAGGTTTAGGTTTACTGTTAGGTTTAGGGTTAGGTTTAGGATTAGTGTTAGGGTAAATGATAGGTTTAGGGTTAGTGTTAGGGTAAGGGTTATGGGCAGGGTTAGTGTTAGTGTTAGTCTTAGAGTTAGGGTTATTATTCGTGTTAGAGTTAGTGTTTAGGTTAATGTTAGGTATAGGGTTAGTGTTAGGGTTTGGGTTAGTGTTAGTGTTAAAATTAGGATTAGGCTATGTTTTAGGTTTCTGATTGAGGTTATGTTTAGAGTTAGTGTTAGGGTTAGGGTTATTGTAAGGGTCAGGGTTAGGGTTAGGTTTAGGATTAGGTTTTTTGTGAGATTTAGGTTTAGGGTTAGTGTTAAGTTTAGGGTTATGGTTAGGATTAGAGTTAGGGTTAGGGTTGGGTTTTGGGCTAGCGGTAGGTTTAGGGATAAGGTTAGGATTTGTGTTAGAGTTAGGTTTAGGGTTTGTGTTATGGTTAGAGTTAGGGTTAGGGTTAGATTTAGTGTTAGGTTTAGTGTTAGGTTAGTGTTAGGTTTAGTGTTAGGTTATGGTTAGGTATAGGGTAAGTGTTAGAGTTAGGTTTAGGTTTAGGATAAGTGTTAGGGTTAGGGTTAAAGCTACGGTTAGAGTTAGTGTTATGGTTAGGTTTAGGGTTTGTGTAAGGATCAGGGATAGGTTTAGGTTTAGGGTTAATGTTCGGGTTAGGGTTAGGGATTATTTTAGATTTAGGTTACGGTTAGTGTTAGAATTAGTTTTAGGGATAGGGTTTGTATAAGGTTTAGGTTAGGGACAGGTTTAGGGTTAGTATTAGGGTTACGGTTAGTTTAAGCTTTTGTGGTATTTTTAGGATTAGGGTTAGGATTAGGTTTGTGGTTAGGATTCAGTTTAGGGTTAGTTTTAGTGCTAGGTTTATTTTAGGGTTAGGATTACACTTTGTGTTAGGATTAGATTTAGGTTTCAGTTTAGGTTTAGGGTTAGGGTTAGTTTTACAGTTAGGGTTAGGGTTAGTGTTAGGGTTAAAGTTAGGTTTAGTGTTAGGGTGAGGGTTATGGTTCGTGTTACTATTAGATTTAGGGTTAGTGTTAGGTTTAGATTTAGTGTTAGGGTTGGGTTTATGGTTAGTGTTAGGGTTAGGGTTAGGGATAGAGTTAGGGTTAAAGATAGGTTTAGATTTAGTGTTAGGTTTTCAAATTAGATATGGGTTAGTTTTAGGGTTAGGTTTAGGGTTAGGCTTAATGTTATTATTAGGGTTTGTGTTAGGGTTAGGTTTAGGAAAATGTTAGGTTTAGTGATAGGGTTAGGGTTAGAGTTAGGGTTAAGGTTAGGTTTAGTGTTAGGATTAGGGTTAGTTATAGGGTTATGTTTGGGCTTAGTGTTAGGTTTAGGTTAGTGTTTCCGTTAGTGTTAGGGTTAGGATAAGTTTTAGGGTAATGTAATAGTTATGTTTAGGGTTAGGTTAGATTTAGTGTTAAGGTTTGGATTAGGGTTTGTGTTAGGGTTAGGTTTAGTGTTAGGGTTTAGTTTACTGTTCGGGTTCGGGTTCTGGTTAGATTTAGCCTTAGTGTTAGGTTTAGTGTCAGGGTTCGTGTTAGAGTCAGGTTTAGGGTTAGGGTTAGGTTTAGGCTATGTCTTATGGTTTTGGTTAGGGTTATCTTTAGAGTAAGTGTTACTGTTAGGGTTAGGATTAGAGTAAGGGTTACATTTACGATTCGATTTAGGGTTAGTGTCAGTTTTTTGGTTAGGGTTTTTGTTAGGGTTAAGGTTAGGTTTAGAGTTAGGTTGAGGTTTCGGTTTTGTGTTAGGTTTAGGTTTGGGTTAGGGTTAGGATTTGTTTTAGGGTTAGGGATAGGATTAGTTTTAAGGTTATGGTTACGGTTAGGATTAGGGTTAGAGTTATGGCTAGGGTTATATTTAGGGTTAGTGTTAGAGTTAGGGTTAGGGATAGGATTAGGGTTAAGGTTATGGTTACAGTTAGGATTAGGGTTAGAGTTATGGTTAGGGTTATATTTAGGGTTAGTGTTTGAGTTAGGGTTAGGTTTAGTGTTAGGTTTGGGGTTTGGTTTAGGATAAGGTTTAGGATTAGGGTTAGGGTTATTATTAGGGTTAGTGTTAGGCTTAGAATTAAGGTTAGGCTTTGTGTTATGTTTAGGGTTTGGGTTAGGGTTACGTTTAGGGTTATGTTTACAATTAGTGTTATGTTTAGCGTTGGGGTTTCCTTTAGTGTTATGGTTAGGGTAAAGTTTAGGGTTAGTTGCCGCAGTCTACCTGGGCACAACATCACGAGCCACTGAAACAGGAACAAACTTTATTTTTAAACTCCCGCCAATGCCCTGTATGCTCCTGGGAAATCTGCCGACCCACAGGACCCACACATGTGGAGTTCTCCCGGACACACATCAACAGGAAATCCCTCCTCCGGAATTCCCTCCTACCGCACTTCCCCAACCAATGGGAACTCTCCAGGAGTCCCTTAGCAGGCCCAGGTGGACAGCAGGGGTCTAATATCCATTTGAATGCAGATCTTAACATAATCATATCATCTCAATGGCTTGCTGGTGTCACCTTTCAACCAAAAATGCCATGCATCATTACTACTTGGCTATGGCTCTTAGCAGTTAGTGTTTTGGTTAGGGTTAGGATTTGGGTTAGTGTTAGGGTTTGGTTTAGGTTTAGAGTTAGAGTTAGTGTTAGGGTTAGGCTTAGGGTTAGTGTTAGGGTTAGGTTTATGGTAAGTGTTAGGTTTAGGTTTAGGGTATGGTTTAGGTTAGGTTTAGGGCTCCAGTTTGAGTTAGGGTTATTGTTAGAATTAGTGGTAGTGTTAGTGTTAGGTTTAGTGTTAGGGTTATGGTTAGATTTAGTATTAGTGTTAGGGTTAGGGTTATGGTTAGTGTTAAGGTTAGGGTTATGTTAGGGTTAGGGTCATGGTTTGTGTTAGGCTTTGATGTAGGTTAGGTTTAGGGTTTGTGTTAGAGTTAGGGTTAGGGTTTGGGTTAGGGTTAGGTTATAGATAGGATTCGGGTTAGATTTACTGTTAGGCTTATGTTTAGGTTTAGTGTTATGGTTAGGTTTAGGGTTAGTGTTAGGTTTAGGCTTATGTTTAGGGGTAGGGTTAGGGTTAGGGTTATGGTTATTATTAGCATCAGCTTATGCTTAGGGTTATTGTTAGGGTTAGTGTTAGTGTTAGAGTTAGGTTTAGGGTTAGTGTTAGGGATTGTGTTAGGTTTAGGGTTACGGTTACCATCAAGGTTAGGGTTGCAGTTAGGTATAGCGTTAGGTATAGATTTGGGGATTGGGTTAGTGTTAGAGTTAGGGTTAGGCTTAGTGTTAGTGTTAGCATTATGTTAGGGTTATATTTAGGGTTAGATTAGGGTTACTGTTATGGTTATGGTTAGGGTTTGTTAGGGTTTGCTTTAGGGTTAGGTTTAGGGATAGCGTTACCTTTCGAGTTAAATTTTGTATTAAGATTAGGGTTAGGTTTATGTTAAGGTTTTTTTAGGGTTAGGGTTAGGTTTAGTGTTAGGTTTAGGTTTATGATTAGAATTAGGATTAGGGTTAGGTTTAGTGTTAGAATTAGGGTTAGGTTTATGTTTAGTGTTAGGATTAGGGTTAGTGATAGGGGTAGTGTTAATGTTAGTTTTACAGTTTTGGTAGTTTTAGGGTTAGGATTAGTTTAGGGTTACGATTTGTGTTAGGGTTAGGGTTAAGTTTAGTGTTAAGGTAAGGTTTAGTGTTATGATTAGAAATAGAGTTAGTGTTAGTTTTAGGCTTAGGGTTAGGGTAAGACTATGAGTTAGGTTTCCGGTTAGGGTTAGGTTAGCATTAGTGTTTGGGTTAGGTTTAGTGTTAGGGTTAGTGTAAGTGTTAGGGTTAGGGTTATATTTAGGATTAGTGTAAGGTTTAGGGTTAGGTTTTGTGTTAGGGTTAGGTCTAGGTTTAGAATTACGGATAATGTTAGGGTTAAGATTAGGGTTAGGGATAGGTTTTGAGTTAGGTTTAGGGTTAGAATTAGGTTTAAGTTTAGGGTTAATTTTAGTGTTCGGATTAGGGACCCAGTTTGTGTTAGGCTAAGGGTTAGGGCTAGTGTTAGAATTAGTGTTAGGGTTAGCATTAGGGTAGGTATAGGGTTGCAGTTTGGGTTAGAGATTGTGTTTGGTTTAGGGTTTGGGTTAGTTTTAGGATTAGTGGTAGGTTGAGTGTTAGGGTTAGAGTTAGCTTAATATTAAAATTAGAGGTAGCTTTAGGGTTAGTGTTAGGTTTAGGGTTAGGTTTAGGGTTAGTGTTAAATTTATTGTTAGGGTTAGGATTAATATTAGGCTTAGGCTTAGGTTTAAAGTTTCAATTCATGTTAGGATTAGGATTAAGTTTAGAGTTAGTTTTAGTGTTAGTGTTAGGGTTAGGTTTAGGGTTAGTGTTAGTGTTAGGGTAAGGATTGGCTGCGTGTTAGTATTCTGGTTAGGGTTATGGTTAGAGTTCGGGTTAGGGTTAGTGTTTGGGTTACGGTTAATATTCGGATTAGGCTTAGGTTTTGGGCTACGATTCTTGTTAGGATTAGGGTTAATGTTACTGTTAGGATAAGGATAGGCTATGTGTTAGGGTTCTGGTTAGGGTTTCAGTTAGAATTAGTGTTAGTGTTAGGGTTAGGGTTAGGGTTAGTGTAAGGTTTAGGGTTAGGGTTAAGGTTAGGGTTAGAGTTAGGTTTAAGGTTATGGTTTGTGTTAGGGTTACATTTAAGTTTTGAATTAGGGTTTGTGTTAGGTTTAGGTTTGGGTTAGGGTAAGGGTTAGGTTTAGGGTAAGTGTTAGAGTTAGGGTAGGGTTAGGGTAAGTGTTGGTGTTAGAGTTAAGGTTACCTTTAGAGTTAGTGTTAGGTTTAGGGTTAGTGTAAGGTTTAGGGTTAAAGTTTCAGATTAGGTTTAGAGTTAGGGTTAGGTTTAGCGTTAGTTTTAGGATTAGTGTTAGGGTTAGGATTGGTGTAAGGGTTAGGGTTAGGGTTAGGATTAGGGTTAGTGTTAGGATTAAGATTAGGGTTTCCTTTAGGGTTAGGGTTAGGGTTAGGATTGGAATTTGGGTTAGGTTTACATTAGGTTAGTTTAGGTTCAGGGTTACAATTTGCGTTTGTGTTAAGGTATGATTTAGCGTTAGAGTTAGAGTTAAGATTTGTGTTAGGGTTTGGATTAGTGTTAGGTTTAGGGTTAGTGATAGTATTAGGGTTGGGGTTAGGTTTAGGTGATGTGTTAGTGTTCTGGTTAGGGTTAGCATTAGGCTTAGTGTTAGGGTTAGTGTTAGGGTTCGGCTTAGGTTCAGTGTTAGCGTTAAGGTTAAGTTTAGAAATAGTGTTAGGGTTAGGGTTATGGTTAGTGTTAGTGTTAGGGTTATGTTAGGTTTAGGGTTATGGTTTGTGTTAGGCTTAGGGTTAGGTTCGGTTTAGGGTTTGTGTTAGCGTTAGTGTTAGTGTTTTTCTTAGGGTTACGGTTACCAATAGGAATAGGGTAGGGTTAGTTATGGTTATGGTGATGTTTATGGTTAATGTTAGGGTTAGTTTTAAGGTTACTGTTAGGTTTAGGCTTAGTGTTAGGGATAGTGTTAGGATTAGGGTTAGTGATAGGGGTAGTGTTAGGGTTAGGATTACGGTTAGGTTTACTATTAGGGTTAGGATTAATGTTAGTGTTACAGTTGATGATAGGGTTAGGATTAAAGTTTGTGTTAAGGTTAGGGTTAGGGTTAGGGTTAGTGATATTGTTAGGGTTAGGCTATGTGTTAGGGTTCTGGTTAGGGTTAAGGTTAAAGTTAGTGTAAGTGTTACTGTTAGGTTTAGGTTTAGTGTTAGGGATAGGGTTAGGGTTAGAGTTCGGACTATGTTTAGGGTTAGGTTTAGGGTTAGTGTTAGGGTTACGGTTAGGGTTAATGTTCGTGTTGGGGGTAGGGACAGAATTCATGTTAGGGTTAGGGTTAGGGTTAGGATTAATATTAGTGTTAGAATTAGGATTAGGTTTAGGGTTACGGTCTGGGTTAGGGTTAGTATTAGATTAGGGTTAGGGTTACAGTTAGGGTTATGGTTACTGTTAGGGTTAATATTAGTCTTATTGTTAGGGTTAGGGATACAATTTGTGTTAAGTTTAGGTTTAAGGTTAGCTTCAGTGTTAGGGTTAGGGTTAGTGTTAAGGATGGGGTTAGGATTATTTTTAGTGTTAGGGTTAGAATAGGCTAGGTGTTAGGGTTTTGGTTACGGTTAAGGTTAGATTTAGTGTTAAAGTTAGGGTTAGGGTTAGTTTATGGGTTCGGGTTAGGGGTAGGTTTTGGGTTACATTTTGTGTTAGGGTTAGGGTTAGGTTTAGGTTTAGGTTTAGGTTTTATTTTAGGTTAAGATTTAGGTTAGGGTTACAGTTTGTGTTAAGGTTAGGTTTAGGGTTAGAGTTATGGTCACGTTTAGGGTTAGGGTTAGCGTTAGTGTTAGGTTTAGTTTTACGGTTAGTTTTAGGATTAGTGTTAGGGATAGGATTAGTGTTAGGGTTTGATTTAGGTGTAGGGTTTGTGTTATGGTTAGGATTAGCGTTAGAGTTAACATTACGGTTATGTGTACCACTAGGGTTAGGGTTAGGTTTAGGGTTAATGTTAGGTCTATGGTTAGGGTTTGTGTTAGGGTTACTGTTAGGGTTAGGTTTAGTGTTAGGGTTAGTTTTAGGTTAATTTTAAGGTTTGGTTTAGGGTTAGTGTTACGTTTAGGTTTAAGTTATTGTATGTGTTAGAGGTAGGGTTAGGGTTAGGGTAAGTGTTAGGGTTATGGTTAAGTTTACAGTTAAATTTAGTGTTAGTGTTAGCGTTAGGGTTAGAGTTTAGGGTTAGGGTTAAGGTTAGGGTTGATTTTAGGGATTGGTTTATGGTCAGGGTTAGAATTAGTGTAAGGTTTATTGTTAATGTAAGGTCTAGGGAAAGGGTTAGGTTTAGGTTAGTGTTAGGGTTAGGGTTAGCGTTTGTGTTAAGGTTAGGGTTAGGTTCAAGGTTATGGTTACAGTTAGGATTCAGGTTAAATTTAGGGTTCGGGTTAGGATAGGGTCAAGGAAAAGGTTAGGGTGTGTGTTAGGGTTAGATTTATGTTTAGGGTTAGGGTTAGGATTTGTGTTAGTGTTAGGGTGAGGGTTAGGATTCGTGTTATGGTTAGGGTTCGTGTTAGTGTTAGATTTAGGCTTAGGGTTAAGGATAGTGTTAGGGTTAGGTTTAGGTTTAGGTTTTAGCTTAGTTTTAGAGTTAGGTTTAGGTTTAGGTTTACCGTTACGTTAGGTCTAGGGTTTGGGTTATGTTAGGTTTAATGTTATGGTATGGTTAGGGTTTGTGTGAGGTTTAGGTTTAGTGTTAGGGTTAGGTTTGGGGTTAATTTTAGTTTTAGATTTAGGGTTAGGGTTCGGGTTAGCATTAGGATAGGGTTAATGTTATTGTTAGGTTAAGATTCTTGTTGTGGTTAAGGCTAGGTTTTGTGTTAGAGTTAGGATTAGTGTTACAGTTAGGGTTAGATTTAGGTTTAAGTTTAGGGTTAGTCTTAGGGTTATGGTTATTGTTAGAGTTAGAGTTTGTGCTAGGATTAGGGTTAGGTTTAGTGTTAGGGTTTGATTTAGTGTTGGGGTTAGGTTTAGGGATAGAGTTATGGATAAGTTTAGGATTAGCCTTAGGGTTAGGGTTGAGATTTGCGTTAGTTTTAGTGTTACAGTTAGGGTTAGAGTTAATGTTAGGTTTAGGGCTAGGGTTTGTGTAAAGCTTAGGGTTAGTGTTAGTTTTAGATTTAGGGTTAGATTTAGGGTTATGTTAGTGTTTGGATTAAGTTTAGGTTTAGGGCTAGGTCTAGATTTAGCGTTATGTTTACGTTTAGTGTAAGGGTTATTATTAGTGTTAAGGTTAGTTTAGGGTTAAAGATAGGGTTCGTGTTAAGTTTAGGGTAGGGTTAGTGTTAGAATTAGGTTTAGAGTTAGGATTAGGTTACGTTTAGGGTTACGGTTTAGGTTAGGATTTGTGTTAGGTTTAGGTATAGTGTTAGGGTTAGGGTTACTGTTAGCGTCAGTGTTAGGGTTAGGGTTAGGGTTAGGGTTAAGTTTAGGGATAATATTAGGCTTAAGGTTAGTCTTAAGATTAGTGTTAGGGTTAGGCTTATGGTTTGGGTTAGTGTTAGAGTTAGGATTAGTGTTAGTGTTATGATTCGTGTTAGAGGTAGGGTTAAGCTTAGCATTAAGTTTATGGTTAGTGTTAGGGTTAGGGTTAGTGTTAGTGTTAGTGTTAGAATTCGGGTTAGGTTTAGGGTATGTGTTAATGTTCTGGTTAGGGTTATGTTTAGACTTAGTGTTACCATTAGTGTTAGGGTTAGGTTTAGTGTAAGTTTTAGGGTTAGGGTTAGGTTTAGGGTTAGTGTTAGATTTAGGATTAGGTTTTGTGTTAGGATTAGGGTTAGCGATAGGTTTAGTGTTAGGGTTAGGTTTAGTGTTAGGGAGAGTGTTAGGTTTAGTGTTAGGATTAGTGTTAGGTTTAGGGTTAGGATTAGTGTTAGGTTTAGGGTTAGGATTAGTGTTAGGTTTAGGGTTATTTTTAAGCTTAGTCTTAGGGTTAGGGTGAGTGTTAAGGTTAGTGTTAGGATTAGGATTATGGTTAGGGTTAGTGTTGTTAGGATTAGTGTTAGGGTTAGGATTTTTTTTAGGGGTAAGTTTAAGGTTAGGGTTAGTGTTAGTGTTAGTTTTAGGGTTAGTGTTAATGTTAGGGTTAGGGTTAGGATTAGGTTATGTGTTAGGGTTCTGGTTAGGGTTCTGGTTAGGGTTTGTGTTAGGGTTAGCTTTAGGTTTAGGGTTAGTATAAGGTTTAGGATTAGGGTTAGGTTTAGTGTTAGTGTTAGATTTTGTTTTAGGGTTTCTTTTAGGGTTAGGGTTAAGATTAGGTTCAGGTAGGGGTTAGGTTTAGTGTTAGTGCTATTGTTAGGGTTAGTGTTAGAGTGAGGTTTAATGTTACTTTTAGGGTTAGGTTTCGTCTTAGGGTTAGGGATAAAGTGTGTGTTAGGGTTAGGACAAGTGTTAGAATTAGGGTTTGGGTTAGGCTTAGGTTATGTTTAGGGTTACGATTAGAATTAATGTTATGTTTAGGGTTAGGTTTAGTGTACGGATTAGGGATAGGGTTAATATTAGGGTTAGTGTTAGGTTTAGTGTTAGATTTAGTGTTAGTGTTAGGGTTAGGTTTACGGTTAGTGTTCGGGTTATGTTTAGTGTTAGGGTTAGTGTTAGGTTTAGGGTTATGTTTAGGGTTAATATTAGGGTTAGGATTAGTTTTAGGGTTACGATTTGTGTTAGGGTTACAGTTAAGTTTAGTGTTCGTGTTAGGTTTCTTTTTATAGTTAGGGTTTGGTCTAGTGATAGTGTTAGGGTTAGGATTAGTGTTAATGTTAGGGTTAAGGTTAGGGTTAGAGTTAGTGTTATGGTTAAGGTTAGGGTAAAGATAATTGTGAGGGTTAGGTTTAGTGTTATTTTTAAGGTTAGAGTTTGTGTTAGGGTTAGTGTTAGTGTTAGGTTTAGAGTTAGTTTAGGTTTAATGTTAGGGTAAATGTTAGGGTTTGCTCAGGTCAAGGTTTAGGGTTAGGTTTAGTGTTAGTGTTAGGGGTAGAGTTACGGTTAAGTTTAGTGTTACGGTTAGGATAGGGTCCATTTTAGGGTTAGAGTATGAGTTAGTGTTAGAATTAGGGTGAGGGTTAGCATTAGGTTAGGTTTAGGGTTACGGTTTGGGTTAGGGTTTGTGTTAGGGTTAGGTTACAGTTAGGGTTATGTTGAGTGTTAGTGTTAGAGTTAAATTTAGTGTTAGCTTTAGTATTAGGGTTACTGTTAAGATTATGGTTATCGTTCATGTTAGGTTTAGGGATAGGATTAGGGTTAGTATTAGGGTTAGCATTAGGGTTAGAGTTAATGTTATGGTTAGGTTTAAGGTTAGGTTTAGTATTACAGTTAAGTATAAGGTTAGGGTTACTGGTCGTGTTACGGTTTGAGTTAAGGTTAGTGTTAGGTTTAGGCTTATTGTTAGGGTTATGGTTAGGATTTCGGTTAGTGTTAATTTTAGGGTTATTTTTAGGCTATATGTTAGTGTTCTGGTTAGGGTAACGGTTAGATTTATTGTTAGGGTTAGGGTTAGGGTTTGTATAAGTTGTAGGGTTAAGATTAGGGTTATGGTTAGTGTTAGGTTTAGGGTTATGGTTTTTGTAAGTTTAAGGTTTTGGGTGATGTTTAAGCTTAGTGTTATGTTTAGGATTAGGTTAGGGTTAGGGTTGTGGTTTGGGTTAGTGTTAGGTTAGGGATAGTGTTTAAGTTAGCGTTAGCGTTAGGGTTTGTGTTAGGGTTAGAGTTAGATTTAGGGTTTGGGCTAGGTTTAGTTTTAGGGTTAGGTTTAGGGTTAGAGTAAGTGTTAGATTTAGGGATATTGTTAGTGAAAGTGTTAGGTTTAGTTTAAGGTTATGTTTTGATTTAGTTTTATGTTTAGGGTTAGATTTGGGGTTAGGGTAAGGATTTGGATTAGGGTTAGGATTGAGGTTAGTGTTAGGTTTAGTGTTAGTGTTTGTTTTAGGGTCACAATTAGGTTTAGGGTTACAATTAGTGTTAGCTTTATTGTCACTGTAATGGTTTTAGGTTTAGTGTTAATATTAGCATTAGGTTTAGGTTTTGTGTTAGGGTTAGGGTTAAGGTTAGGGTTACGGTTTTGGTAAGGATTTGCATTAGGGTTAAGTTTGGTTCAGAGTTACAGTAAAGGTTTGTGTAAAGTTTAGATTTATGGTTAGGTTTAGGATTAGGGTTAGTGTTAGGTTAGGGTTAGGGTTAGGGTTAGGATTAGTGTTAGGTTGAGGGTTAGGGTCGTGTTATGGTTAGGTTTAAGGTTAGTGTTATGTTTAGTGTTAGTGTTAGTGTTAGGATTAGGTTTAGGTTTAGGGTTAGGTTTAGGGATAAAGTTAGGGTTAAAGATAGGTTTAGGGTTAGTGTTAGGGATATGAATTGGTTAGGGTAAGAGTTAGGGTTAGGGTGAGCATTAGGGTTAGTCTTCATATTAGGGTTAGTGTTATTATTAGGGTTAGAGTTAGCCTTAGAGTTAGAGTAGTGTTAGAGTTATGGTTAGGGTTAGGGTTAATGTTAGGTTTAGGGTTAGTTTTAGGGTCAGTGATAGGTGTAGGGTTGGGTTTAGGTTTAGTGTTAGGATTTGGTTAGGGTTAGTGTTAGGGTTAGGTTTAGTGTTAGGGTTAGGGTTAGTGTTCAGGTTTGGGGTAAGTTTAGAGTTAAGGTTATTCTTAGATTAAAGGTCAGTTTTAGTTTTAGGGTTAGCATTAGCATAAGGGTTAGGTTTAGTGTTTGGGTTAAACTTAGTTTGAGGGTTAATGTTAGATTTAGGGTTAGAATTAGGGTTTATGTGAGGTTTAGGTTTATTGTCAGGGTAAGTGTTAGTGTTAGGGTTCGATTTAGGGTTAAGTTTAGGGTTAGGGTTAGGCTTAGGGTTAGTGTTTTAGCTAAGATTAAGGTTAGGTGTAGGGTCAGTATTAGGGTTAAAGTTACATTTAGAATTAGTGTTAGTGTTAGGATTAGTGTTAGTGTAAGGTTTATGGTTAGGGTTAGGGTTGGTGTTATAGTTAGGGTTAGGGTTTGTGTTAATATTATGGTTGGATTAGGGTTATGGTTACACATTATACTTGGTTAAGGATTAGGTATAGGGTTGGGGTTAGGTTAAGCTTAGGGTTAGGGTTAGGGTTTGTGTTAGAGTTAAATATTGTGTTAGGATTTGATTTAGTATTAGGATTCTGCTTGGGTTTTGGTTTAAGGTGAGTTTCATTGTTTGGGTTAGGATTAGAGTAAGGGTTAGCGTTAGGTTAGGGTTCGGGTTAGAGTTAGGTTAGGATTACTGTTATGTTTAGGGTTAGGTTTCTGTTAGGGTTAGGGTTAGGTTAGGCTTGGAGTTAGGGTTAGATTTAGTGTTAGTGTTAGTGTTAAGGATAGGGTTAGAGTAAAATTTTGTGTTAGGATTAGTGTTAGGTTTAGGTTTAGTATTTGTTTTAGGGTTAGGGTTAGTTTTAGTTTTAGGGTTAGGATTATGATTAGGATTAGTGTCAGGGTTAGGGTTGGAGTTTGGGTTAGTGTTAGGGTTATGGATAGAGTGAGGGTTAATGTTAGACTTATGGTTAAGGTTTGTGTAAGTGTGAGGGTTAGGGTTAGGATTAGTGTTATGGCTACATTTAGGATTAGTTTAGGTATAGCGTTAGGTTTACACTTACAGTTAAGGTTAGGTTTAGGTTTATTTTCACAGTTATCCTTAGGGTTCATGTTAGGGGTAGGTTTAGGTTTAGGTTTAAGGTTACTGTAAGGGATAGGGTTAGGGTTAAGGATAGTGTTAGGGTTAGGGTTAGTGTTTGTGTTAGGTTTAGGGTTATTGTTAGTATTAGAATTAGGGTTAGAGTTAGGTTTAAAATTAGTGTTAGGTTTAGGGTTATGGTTAGTGTTAGTGTTAGGGTTAGGTTTAGGCTTAATGTTAGGGTTAGAGTTAGAGTTAGAGTTAGGGTTAGTGTAAGTGTTAGTGTTAGGTTTTGTATTAGGTTTAGGTTTAGTTTTAAGGTTAGTTTTAGGTAAGGGTTTGTGTTAGTGTTAGTGTTAAGTTTAGGTTTAATGTTAGGATTAGGGTTAGTTTTAGAGTTTGGATTAATGTTAAGGATAGTGTTAGAATTAGTGTCAGGGTTAGGGTTAGTGTTTGTGTTATGTTTAGGCTTAGTGTAAGGTTTGTGTTAGGGATAGGTTTAGGGTTAATGTTAGGGTTATAATAGTATTATGGTTATAATTAGTGTTAGGGTTATTGCTAGTCATACTGTTAGCTTTAGGGTTAGGGTTGGGCTTATTATTAGGTTTTCTGCTATAAATAGGTTTAGGGTAGGATTACTGTTAGGTTTAGGTTTAGGGTTAGGGTTAAGTTTAGTGGTCGGATTAGGGTTAGGGTTAGTGTTAGTTTTAGGGTTAGGTTAGGGTTAGAGTTAGGGTTAATGTTAGTATTAGGGTTATGGATATTTTTTAGGTTTAGGTAAGGGTTAGATTATTGTTAAGTTAGGTTTAGTGTTAGAGTTTGGGTAATGGTTAGTGTTAGGGTAAGTCTTAGTGTTAGGTTTTGTTTTAGGGTTAGGATTAGTGTTAGGGTTAATGTTAAGGTTAGGGTTAGTTATATGATTAGGGTTGGGGTAGGGTTAGGGTTAGGTTTAGGTTAGAGTAATTTTAGGGTTAGTGTTAGTGTTAGGATTTGGATTAGGTTTTGTGTTATGTTTAGTGTTAGGATTATGGTTAGGTTTAGGGTTACGGTTAGGATTTGGGTTAGGTTTATGATTAGTGTTAAGTTTAGGTTAAGATCAGGTCAGCATTAGTGTTTCTGTAAGGGTTAGATTTTGGGTAAAAATTAGGGTTAGGTTTCGGGCTAGTGTTAGGGTTATGGTAAAGGTTAGTTTTACAGTTAAAGTTAGGTTAGGCTTAAGGTTAGATTTAGAGTTAGGGTTTATTTTTTGGTTAGAGTTAGGTTAGGGTTAGGGTTTGGGATTTTCTTAGTGTTAGTGTTAGGGTTAGGGTTAGGGTTACTGTTAGAGTTAGGGTTATGTTTAGGGTTTGTGATAGGGTTAGTTTTATATTTAAGGTTAGGGTTAGAGTTAGAGTTAGTGTTAGTGTTAGGGATAGGGTTTGGGTCAGTGTTAGGATTAGGGTTAGGGTTAGGGTAAGTTTTGGGGTTAGGATTAGGTTTACGGTTAGAGTTAGTGTTAGGGTTAGGGTTAATTTAGGTTTAGTGTAAGGGTTTGTTCAGTGTTGTTATTAGGTTTAGTGTTAGGTTTAGGGTTAGTTTTATGGTAAGATTTATGGTTAGGGTTAGTGTTAGGGTTAATGTTAGGGTTAGGGTTATGGTTAGGATTAGGAACATTGTTAGATTTAGAGTTAGGTTTAGGGTTAGGTTTAAGGTAAGTCTTAGGGTTAGGGTTAAATTTAAGCTTAGGTTTACTATTAGAAATAGAGTTAGGGTTAGGGTTGGGATTTTTCTTAGTGTTAGGGTTAGGGTTAGGGTTTGTGATAGGGTTAGGTGAAGGGTTAGAGTTATAGTTAGGGTTAGTGTTAGGGATATGGTTAGGGTTAGTGTTAGAGTTAGGGTTAGGGTTAGGTTTACAGTTATGGATAGGTTTAGGGTTAGAGTAAGTGTTAGGGTTAGGATTAGGGTTACGGTTAGAGTTAGTGTTAGGATTAGGGTTAGTGTTAGGGTTACTGTAAGGTTTAGGGTTAGGGTTTGTATTAGGTTTAGTGTTAGATTAAGTGTTAGGGTTAGCGTTAGTGTTAATATTAGGGTTAAGGTTATGATTAGAGTTGGGAACATGGTTAGATTTATCATTAGGTTTAGGGTTATTGTTAAGGTAAGTTTTAGAGTTAGGGTTAGGTTTAGTGTTAGGATAAATGTTAGGTTTTCTGTAGGGTTAAGGTTACAGTTAGTGTTAGTTTCAGCGTTAGGTTAGGTTTTGTGTAAGAATTAGAGTTAGGGTTAGTTTAGGGTATTGTTAAGTTTAGGGTTTGTGTTAATATTAGTGTTAAGGTTAGGGTTAGGTTTTTGTTTCGGTTAAGATTCGGGTTAAGTTTAGGGATAGGGTTAGGATTAGGTTAGGTTTAGTGTTAGAGTTTGTGTTAGGTTCAGATTTTGTATTAGGTTTAGGGTTACTATTAGGGTTAGCATTAGATTTTGGGTTAAGGTTAGTTTTAGAGTTAATGCTAGTGTTAGGGTTAGCATTAGGTTAGAATAATGGTTAAGGTTAGGGTATGTTTACTGTTATAGTTAAGGTTAGAGATTGTCTTAGGGTTAAGGTTACTGTTAGGTTCACGGTTAGGATTAGGGTTAGTGTTAGGTTTAGGGTGACGGTTAGAGTTCGGGTTAAAGTTAGGGTAAGGGCAAGGGTTGGTTTTAGTATTAGGTTTAGGTTCAGGGTAGGGTTAGGTTACAATTGGGATTAGTGTTAGGGTTAGGGTTGGGGTTGGTTTAGTGTTAGTGTTCGTGTTAAGGTTAGTTTTAGGGTTAGGTTAGGTTCAGGGTTAGGGAGAGTATTAGGGATAATGATAGGTTTAAGGTTAGTGTTAGAGTTACAAATTGGATAAGGGTTAAATTTAGGGTTAGGGTTAGTGTTACGGTTAAAGTTAGGGTTAGAATTACAGTTAGGGTGATGCTTACTTTTAGGTTTATTGTTAGGGATAGGTTTTGGGTTAGGGTTAATGTTATTTTTAGGGTTAGGTTTAGGTTTAAGTTTATTGATAGGGTTAGGAATGGAGTTAGGTTTAATGTTAGGGTTAGGTTCAAGTTAGCATTTTGGTTAGTTTTAGTTTTAGGGATAAGGTTAGTGTTAGGGTGAGGTTAGGTTTAGGGTTAGAGTTAGGTTAGGTTTAGCATTATGTTTTGGATTAGGGTTTGTGTTAAGGTTATGTTTAGTCTGAGGGTTACGGTTACAGTTCGTGTTAGGCTTAGGGTTAGAGTTAAGGTTAGTGTTAGGTTTAGGGTCAGGGTTAGCATTAGGGTTAGGGTTAGGTTTAGTGTTAGAATTAAAGTTAAGTTTAGGTTTGTGTAAGGGTTAGGGTTAGAATTAGGGTTAGTTTGAGGTTTATTTTATGATTAGGGTTAGTATTAGGGTTAGGTTTAGGGTTAGGGTTCGTATTAGAGTTACGGTTAGGGTTAGGGATGTGTTAGGTTTAGGGTTTTTGTTAAGGATACAGTTAGGGTTAGGGTTACATTTAGGGTAAGGATTTGGTTTAGATTTAGTTTTCGTTTAGTTTAGGGCCACTGTTATGGTTAGGGTTTGTGTTATGGTTACATTTAGGGTTAGGTTTAGTGTTTGGGTTAATGTTAAGTTTAGAGTTATGGTTAGTGTTAGGTTTAGGGTTAAGGTTAGGGTTAGGTTAAGTGTTAGGCTTAGGTTAGGGTTAGGTTTATGTTTAGGTTTGGATTACTCTTATGGTTGTGGTTAGATTTTTTGTTAGGTTTAGGGTTAGGGATGGAGTTAGTATTAGGGTTAGGTTTAGGGTTAGGTTTAGGGTTAGAGTTAAATTTTGTGTTAGGATTAGTGTTAAGTTTAGGTTTAGGGTTTGTTTTAGGGTTGGGGTTAGGTTTAGATTTAGGGGTAGGTTTATGTTTAGGATTAGTGTTAGGGTTAGTTTTGGGCTTTGGGTTAGTGTTAGGGTTAGGGTTAGGTTTAGGATTAGGTTTAATGTAAGGTTAGGGTTAAGGTTTGTGTAAGGTTTAGGGTTAGAATTAGTATTAGGGTTACGATTACATTTAAGATTAGTTTAGGTATAGGGTTAGGTTTAGGGTTACAGTTAAGTTTAGCTTTAGGGGTAGGGGGTTAGGGTTAGTGTTAGGACTAGGTTCAGGGTAAGGTTTAGGATTAGTGTTAGGATTAGGGTTAGTTTTAAGGTTAGTGATAGGTTTAGAATTAGTGTTTGTGTTAGGATTAGGGTAGGGTTAGAGGTAGAATTAGAATTATGGTAAGGGTTAGGTTAAGTTAAGGTTAACATATTTGGTTAGGTTTTCTGTAAGAGTTATGGTTAGTGTTAGGGTTACGGTTAGGGTTATGGTTAGTGTTAGGGTTTGTGTTAATGTTACTGTTAGAGTTAGGGTTATGTTTAGTGTTAGGTATAGGGTTAGGTTTAGATTTAGTGTTAGGTTTATAGTTATGGTTAGTATTAGGGTTAGGGTTACGAATAGGGTAAGCGTTAGTGTTAGTGTTAGGTTTAGGGTTAAGTTTAGCTTTAGGGTTAGTGTTAGTGTTAAGGTTATATTTAGGG
This sequence comes from Marmota flaviventris, assembly GCF_047511675.1. Classification (NCBI taxonomy): domain Eukaryota; kingdom Metazoa; phylum Chordata; class Mammalia; order Rodentia; family Sciuridae; genus Marmota; species Marmota flaviventris. The sequence goes on from NW_027287697.1 coordinate 463,149, forward strand.
TTAGGGTTAGGGTTAGGTTTAGTGTTAGGTTTATAGTTATGGTTAGTATTAGGGTTAGGGTTACAAATAGGGTAAGAGTTAGTGTTAGTGTTAGGTTTAGGGTTAAGTTTAGCTTTATGGTTAGTGTTAGTGTTAAGGTTATGGTTAGGGATAGGGTTAGGTTTAGGTTTAGGGTTAGGTTTAGGGTAAGTTTTAGAGTTTGGGTTAGGGTTAGGGTAAGTGTTAGTGTTAGGGTTAAGATTACTGTTAGTATTAGGATTACTGTTAGGGTTAGTGTAAGGTTAGGTTTAGGTTTAGTTTTAGGGTTAGTGTTAGGGTTAGGGTTTGTTTTAGAGTTAGATTTACAGTGAGGATTAGTCTTAGGGTTAGTGTAAGGGTTAGGGTTAAGGTTAGGTGTAGGGTTAGTGTTAGGATTGGTTTTAGGGTTAGGGTTAGGGTTAGGTTTCCATTTATGGTTAGGATTCGGATTAGGGTTCAGTTAGGATCAGGGTTAGAGTTGGGTAGGGTTAGATTTAGGGTTAGGGTTAGAGTTAAAGTTAGTGTTAGGGTTAGGGTTAGGTTATTGTTAAGTTTAGGGTTAGGGTTAGACTATGTGTTAGGGTTCTGGTTAGCTTCACAGTTAGTGTTAGTGTTAGGGTTAGGAGTAGGATTAGTGTAAGGGTTACGTTTACGGTTAGGTTTAGGGTTAATGTTAGCTTTAGGGTTACAGTTCATATTAGGGTTATTGTTAGGGTTATATTTAGGGTTAGGTTTAGGTTTAGGTTTGTGTTAGGGTCAGGTTACGGTTTTGGTTAGGGTTTCTGTTGGGGTTAGGATAAGGTTAGGTTTAGGGTTTGTGTTAGGGTTGGGGTTAGGTTTAGGATTCAGGTTATGGTTATGGTTAGGATTAGGGTTAGAGTTAGAGTAAGGGTTATTTTTAGGTTTAATGTTAGGGTTAGAGTTAGGGATAGTGGTGGTTTTAGGGTTCGAGTTAGGTTTTGGGTTACGATTAGGGTTCTATTATGGTTAGGGTTATGCTTAGGGTTAGCATTAGGGTTAGTGTGAGCTTTAGGGTTAGGGTTAGGTTTAGGATTAGTTTACGGTTAAGGTTAGGGTTAGATTTTGTGTTAGGTTTAGTGTTAGGGTTAGGCTTAAGTTTAGGGTTACAGTTAAGATTAGCGTTAGGTTTAAAGTTGGTGTTAGGTTTAGTGATAGGGTTGGAGATTAAGTTAGGGTTAGCGTTTGGGTTGTTGGTTTGTGTTCGGGATACAGTTAGGGTTAGATTTAGAATTAGAATTACTGTTAGGGTTAGGCTTAGGATTAGTGTTAGTGTTAGGGTTATGTTTAGGATAAGTTTTAGGATTAGTGTTGGGATTAGGGTAAGTGTTACGGTTGGGGTTATTATTGGGGTTAGAGTTTGTGTTTGGGTTAGGGTTAGGGTTAGGTTTCGTGTATGTGTTAGGGTTAGGGTGAGGTTTAGGGTTAGTGTTAGGGTTAGATTAGGGTTTGTTTTAGTGTTAGTGTTAGGTTAGGGTTAGAATTAGTGTTAGGGTCAGGGTAAGTGTAAGAGTTAGAATTAGTGTGAGGTTTAGGGTTAGTTTTAGGGTTATATTTAAGGGTTTGTGTTAGGTTAGGTTTATGGTTAAGGTTACGGTTATATGGTTAGGATTAAGGTTAGGGTTAGCATTAGGGTTAGGTTTAGGTCAGGGTTAGGGTTATGGTTAGGGTTTCTGTTAGGTTAGATTTAGGGTTAAGATTAGGGTTACAGTTAATGTAAAACTTAGGCTTTTGGTTATGGTTAAGGTTAGTGTTAGAATTAGTGTTAGGGTTCGTGTTATGGTTAGGGATAGGGTTAATGTTAGCGTTAGTGTTAAGGTTAGTGTTAAGGTTAGTGTTAGGTTTAGGGTTAGGGATATGGTTAGTATTAGGGATAGTGTTAGGGTTAAAGATAGGTTTAGGTGTAGTTTTAGGGTTAGGGTTAGGTTTAGTGTTAGTTTTATGTTTAGGGTTAGGGTTACATTTAGTGTTAGGTAAGGATTAGGGTTAGGGTTAAGGTTAGGGTTATGGTTACGGTTAGGGTTAGTTTCAGACTTATGGATAAGGTTAGGGTTAGTGTTACATTTAGTGTTTGATTTAGGGTGAGGGTTAGGGTTAGGTTTTGTGTTAGAGTTAGGGCTAGTGTTAGGGTTACTGTTAGGATTAGTGTTCGAGTAACAGTTAAGGTTAAATTTAGGTTTAATATTAGGGATATGGTTAAGGTTAGGATTAGGGTTAGTGTTAGGCTTAAGGTTTAGAGTTAGTGTAGGGATAAGGGTTAGGGTTAGAGTTAGTCGTCATGTTAGGGTTAGGGTATATTTAGGGTTAGGGTTAGTGTAAGTGTTAGGGTTAGGTTTAGAGTTATGGTTAGTGTTAGTGTCAGGTTTCAGGTAATGGTTAGGTTTAGAGTTAGGTATAGAATAGGGGTTAGCTGTAGGGTTAGTGTTAGGGATTGGGTTAGTGTTTGTGTTAGTTTTAGTGTTAGGGTTAGGATTAGTGTTGTGGTTAGAGTTAGGATTTGGTATAGATTTACATTTTGGGTTAGGGTTAGGTTAGCTTTAGGATTGGGGTTAGAGTTTCTTCTAGGGTTAATTTTAGGTAAGGGTTAGTGTTAGTGTTAGGGAGAGGTTTAGTGTTAGGGTTAGGTAAATGTTAGGGTTACGGATGGATTAAGTTTAGGTTTAAAGTTTGGGTTAGGGTTTGTGTTAGGCATAGGTTTAGTGTTACGTTTAGGATAGGGTTAGTGTTTGGGTTAGGGTTAGGTGTATGGTAAGTGTTAGAGTTAGGGTTAGTTTTAGGGTTAGATTTAGGGTTAGTGTAAGGATTAGTATAAGGTTTAGGGTAAGTGTTAGGGTTAGGTTTAGGGTTTGTTTAACTGTTAGGTTTAGGTTTAGGGTTAGGGTTAGTGATCGGTTTAGGGTTGGGTCTAATGTTAATGTTAGGGTTAGGATAGGGTTAGTGTCAGGATTAGTGTTAGTGTTAGGTTTTGGGTTGGGGTTCTTGTTAGGTTTAGGTTTTGGGTTATGGTTATGGTTATGGTTAGGAATCAGGTTATGTTTATGGTTAGGAATCAGGTTATGTTTATGGTTAGGGTTAAGGTTAGGTTAGTTTTAAGGTAAGTGTTACGGTTTGTGTAGAGGTTGGATTTAGAATATGGGTTATTGTTAGGTTTTGGGTTAGTGTTAAGGTAAAGGTTAGTTTTAGGGTTAGGATTCGGGTGAGTTTTAGGTTATGGTTAGGGTTAGTTTAGTTTTAGAGTTTGTTTTAGGTTTAGGGTTATGTTAGGTTTAGTTTTGTGTTAGGGTTAATGTTAGGGTTGGGTTATGGTTACTGTCAGGTTAACAGAGTTAGGGTTAGGGTTATGTTTAGGGATATTGTTAGGGTTAGGGTTAGGGTTAGAGTTAGAGTTAGTGTTACAGTTAGGGATAGGGTTAGTGTTAGTGATAGGGTTAGGGTTAGGTTTAGGGTTAATGTTAGGTTTAGGGTTAGTGATCAGTTTAGGATTGGGTCTAATGTTAATGTTAGGGTTAGGATAGGGTTAGTGTCAGACTTAGTGTTAGTGTTAGGTTTTGGGTTGGGGTTTTTGTTAGGTTTAGGTTTTGGGTTAGGGTTATGGTTATGGTAAGGAATCAGGTTATGTTTATGTTTAGGGTTAGGGTTAGGTTAGTTTTAAGGTAAGTGTTAGGGTTTGTGTAGAGGTTGGATTTAGTGTATGGGTTACTGTTAGGTTTTGGGTTAGTGTTAAGGTAAAGGTTAGTTTTATGGTTAGGATTTGGGTGATTTTTAGGTTAGGGTTAGGTTAGTTTAGTTTTAGAGTTTGTTTTAGGTTTAGGGTTATGTTAGGTTTAGTTTTGTGTTAGGGTTAATGTTAGGGTTGGTTATAGTTACTGTCAGGTTAACAGAGTGAGAGTTATGGTTATTGTTAGGGTTAGGGTTAGGGTTAGGGATAGGGTTAGGGTTAGGTTTAGGGTAAGTTTTAGAGTTAGGGTTAGTTTAAGTGTTAGGTTTAGGATTAGGGTTATGGTTAGGTTTAAGTTTAGTGTAAGCATTAGGGTTAGGGTTTTTATTATGTTTAGGGTTAGGTTTATAGTTACTTTTAGGGTAAGGGTTAGGATTAGTTTTAGGATTACGGTTAGGTTTAATATTATGTTTAGGGTTAGGTTCAGGGTTAGTTTTAGAGTTATGTTTAGTGTTAGGGTTAGGGTTAGTGTTATGTTTAGTGTTAGGGTTAGTTTTAGGGTTAGGTTTAAGTTTAGGTATAGGGTAAATGTTAGTTTTAGGGTTAGGTTTATGGTTAGAGTTCGTTTTAGTATTAGGGTTAGAGTTAGGGTTAGGATTAGTGTTAGGGACAGGGTTAGGGTTTGTTTTAATGTTAGTGTTAGGGTTAGGATTAGGTTTATATTTTTGGTTAAAATTTGGGTTAAGGTCAGGGATCAGGTTAGGATTAGGATAGGGATAGTGTTTGGGTTTGTGTTAGATTTAGATTTCTTGTTAGGGTTACAGTTTGTGTTAGGGTTAGGGATAGATTTTGGGTTAATGTTAGGTTTAGCGTTAGGGTTATTGTTAGTGTAAGCGTTAGGTTAGGGTCAGGTTTAGGGTTTTGTTAGGGTTATTGTTATGGTTAGGTTTAGGGTTAGTGTTAGTTTTAAGGTTAGGTATATGTTTATGATTAGGATTAGAATTTGTGTTAGGGTTAGGGTTATGGTTATTGTTAGAGATAGGGTTTGTGTTAGGATTACTGTTAGGTTAAGGGTTAGGTTTTGTTTTAGGGTTAGGTTTACGTTAAGTGTTAATTAGGGTTAGGGCTAGGGTTAGGGCTAGGTTTAGTTTTAGGGTTAGTTTTAGCATTAGGGTTAGGATTAGTGTTAGGGATAGGGTTAGGTTTAGGATAAGTGTTAGAATCAGGGTTATGGTTTGTGTGTTAGTTGAATATTACGGTTAGATTTAGTGTTAGTGTTAGGGTAGGGTTAGGGTTAGTGTTAGGGTTAGAATTAGGGTTTGTTTTAGCATCACGTTTATGGTTAGGGTTAAAATTAGAGTTAGGCTTAGAATTAGTGTAACAGTTAGGATTAAGGTTAGGTTTAGGTTATAGTTAGAGTAAGGGCGAGGGTTTGTTTTAGGTTTAGGGTTAAGGTTAGGTTTAAGGTACGCTTAGGATTGGGGTTAGGGTAAGGGTTAGATTATGGTCAGTGTTGCGGTTAGGGTTTGGGTTAGGGTTAGATTTAGGTTTAGATTTAGGGTTAGGGTTAGTGTTAAGTTTAGTGTTAGGGTTAGTGTTATTGTCAGGGTGAAGGTTAGGTTTCATGTTATATTTAGGGTTAGGGTTAGTTTTAAGCTTAGGATTAGGGTTAGTGTTAGGTGTAGGGTTAGGGTTAGGGTTAGGGATAGTGTTAGGGTTAAAGATAGGTTTAACGTTAAAGTTAGGGTTATGTTTGAGTAAGTCCAATTTGTTGATTCTAGTTATTAACTTTTGTGCTATGGGCGTCCTATTAAGGAATTTGGAGCCCGACCCCACAATGTGTAGATCGGAGCCAACTTTTTCTTCTATCAGGTGCAGAGTCTCTGATTTGATATCTAGGTCCTTGATCTATTTTGAATTTACTTTTGTGCATGGTGAGAGAAAGGGGTTCAGCTTCATTTTGTTGCATATGGATTTCCAGTTTTCCCAGCACCATTTGTTGAAGATGCTATCCTTTCTCCATTGCATGCTTTTAGCGCCTTTATCAAATATAAGAAAGTTGTAATTTTGTGGATTGGTCTCTGTGTCCTCTATTTTGTACCATTGATCCACCTGCCTGTTTTGGTACCAGTACCATGCTGTTTTTGTTACTATTGCTCTGTAGTACAGTTTGAAATCTGGTATCGCTATACTTCCCGATTCACACTTCCTGCTTAGCATTGTTTTTGCTATTCTGGGTCTTTCATTTTTCCATATGAATTTCATGATAGCTTTATCTATTTCTACCAGAAATGCCATTGGGATTTTGATTGGCAATGCGTTGAACCTGTAGAGAACTTTGGGTAATATCGTCATTTTGATGATGTTGGTTCTGCCTATCCATGAACAGGGTACATTTTTCCATCTTCTAAGATCTTCTTCTATCTCTCTCTTTAGGGTTCTGTAGTTTTCATTTTCTCAGCAAGAGAAACAATAAGAGAGGTAAATAGGGAACCTACATCCTGGGAACAAATCTTTACTCCTCACACTTCAGATAGAGCCCTAATATCCAGAATATACAAAGAACTCAAAAAATTAAACAACAAGATAACAAACAACCCTATCAACAAATGGGCGAAGGACCTGAACAGACACTTCTCACAGGAGGACATACAATCTATCAATAAGTACATGAAAAAATGCTCACCATCTCTAGCAGTCAGAGAAATGCAAATCAAAACCACCCTAAGATACCATCTCACTCCAGTAAGATTGGCAGCCATTATGAAGTCAAGCAACAATAAGTGCTGGCGAGGATGTGGGGAAAAGGGTACACTTGTACATTGCTGGTGGAATTGCAAACTGGTGCGGCCAATATGGAAAGCAGTATGGAGATTCCTAGGAAAGCTGGGAATGGAACCACCATTTGACCCAGCTATCGCCCTTCTCGGTCTATTCCCTGAGGTCCTTAAAAGAGCATACTATAGGGATACTGCCACATCAATGATCACGGCAGCACAATTCACAATAGCTAGACTTTGGAATCAACCTAGATGCCCTTCAATAGATGAATGGATTAAAAAACTGTGGCATTTATACACAATGGAGTATTACGCAGCACTAAAAAATGACAAAATCATGGATTTTGCAGGGAAATGGATGGCATTAGAGCAGATTATGTTAAGTGAAGCTAGCCAATCCTTAAAAAAAATGCCAAATGTCTTCTTTGATATAAAGAGAGCAACTAAGATCAGAACAGGGAAGAAGAGCATGAGGAAAAGATTAACATTAAACAGAGACGAGTGGGGGGAGAGAAAGGGAGAGAGAAGGGAAACTATGGAAATGGAAGGAGACCCTCATTGTTACACAAAATTACATATAAGAGTTTGTGAGGGGAAAGGGGGAAAAAAAACAAGGGAGAGAATTAAACAACAGCAGATGGGGTAGAGAGGGAAGATGAGAGGAAAGGGGAGGGGGGATAGTAGGGGATAGGAAAGGTAGCAGAATACAACAGTCACTAATATGGTATTATGTAAAAATGTGGATGTGTAACCGATGTGATTCTGCAACTTGTATTTGGGGTAAAAAATGGGAGTTCATAACCCACTTGAATCAAATGTATGGAAGATGATATGTCATGAGCTTTGTAATGTTTTGAACAACCAATTAAAAAAAAAGTTAGGGTTATGAATAGGATTAGGGTTAGAGTTAGGGCTTTGGTTAGCATTAGGTTTGTTGTTACTATTAGGGTTAGGATTAGGGTTAGGGCTATGCTTAGAGTTAGTATTAATGTTAGGGTTAGTGTTAGGGTTAGGTTTAATGCTAGGTTTAGGATTAGTGTTAGTGAAATATTTAGGGTTGTGGTTAGGGTTAGTGCTATGGTTTGTTTAGGGTTATTGTTATGGTTAGTTTTAGTGTTAGGGTTAGGGTTAGTTTTAGGGTTAGGTAAGGGTTAGGGTTTGGATTAGGTTAGGTTTAGGGTTAAGATTTGGTTTAGGGTTTGTGTTAGGTTTAGGGGTATGGCTCGGGTTTTGTTATGGTTAGAGTTAAGGTTAGTGTTAGGTTTAGCATCATGGTTAGTGTTAGGGTAAGGTTTTGTTTAGGGTTAGGTTTAGTGTTAGGGTTAAAGTTAGGTTTAGGGTTAGTGTAAGGGTTAGGTAAGAATTAGCGTTAGTGTGAGGGTTAGGGTTAGGTTTAGGTTTAGGGTTTGGGATAGGGTTAGGTTTAGGTTTAGGTTTAGGGGTAGGGTTAGTGATAGATTTAACATTAGGGTTACTGTCAGGGTTAGGGTTAAGTTTAGGGTTAGGGTAAGTGTTAGGTTTAGGGTTAGGTTTATGGTTAAAATTAGTGTTAGGGTTAGGGTTAGCGTGAATGTAAGGTTCAGGGTTAGATTTAGATTTATAATTTGTGTTATGGTTAGGGTTAACATTTGTGTTACGGTTAGAGTTTATGTTAGGCTTAGGGTTAAGGTTATGCTGAGGATTCGTGTAATTTTTAGGGTTTGTGTTAGGGCTAGGGATAAGTTGAGGGATTGATTAAGTTAGTGTTAGGGTTAGGGTTTGTGTTAGGGGTAGATTCTGTTTTAGGATTAGGGTTATTATTACGGTTAGGCTTAGGTTTTGGCTTAAGGTTAGTTTTAGAGTTAGGGTTAGGGTTTGTGTAATGGTTAGCGTTAGGTTAGGGTTAGGGTTAGGTTGTGATTAGTGTTATGGTTAGGGTTAGGTTTGGTTTTAGGGTTAGGGTTAGGGTTAGGGTTAGAGTAAGTGTTAGGGTTAAGTTTATGGTTAGGGTTAGGGATAAATTTTGTGTTAAGATTAGGGTTATGTTTAGGTTTAGGATTTGTTTCAGGGTTAGAGTTAGGGTTAGGAATATATTTAGGGTTTCAATTAGGTTTAGTGTTAGGGTTAGGGTTTGGGTTTGGGTTAGTCTAAGGGTTAGGGTTAGGGTTAATTTTAGGCTTAGTGTTAAGTTTTCTTTAAGTGTTAAATTTAAGGTTTGGGTTACAGTTACATTTAGGATTAAATTAGGTATAGTTAGGGTTAGGGTTACAGTTACATTTAGGTTTAGTTTTAGGGTTAGGGTATTGGTTAGAGTTAGGGCTAGGTTTAGGGTTAGATTTAGGGTTAGTGTTAGGGTTAGGGTTAGGGATAAGGATAGTGTTATTGTTTGGGTTAGTGTTCTTGTTAGGGTTAGGGTTAGTATTAGAATTAGGGTTAGGGTAAGGGTTATGTTAGATTTAGGGTTAAGATTTTACTTAGGGTTTGTATTAGGGTTAGTGTTAGGGTTAGGATTAGGGTTATGGTTAGGGTTAGGGTCAGTGTTATGGTTATGGTTAGGATTAGTGTTAGGGTTAAAAATATGATTAGGATTAGAGTTAGGTTTAGGTTTACTGTTAGTATTACTGTTAGGGTTATGGTTAGGTTTAGGCTTAGTGTTAGGTTTAGTGTTAGGATTAGGGTTAGAGTTAGGGTTAAAGTTATGTTTAGGTTAAGGGTTAGGGTTCGATTTAGTAATAGACTTAGGTTTGGGGTTAGGTTTAGAGTTAGGGTTACGTTATGTTTAATGTTAGAGTTAGTGTTATTATTAGGTTTAGGGTTAATTTTAGGGAAAGGTAGTGGTTAGAGTTAGGATTACGTTAAGTTTAGGGTTAGAGTTTGCGTTAGGGTGTGTTAGGGTTAGGTTTAGTTTTATGGTTAGAATTGTGGTTTGGGTTAGCATTAGGGTTAGAGTTGTTGTTAGTGTTAGGTTTAGTGTTATGGTTAAAGTTAGGTTTAGGGTTATTTTAAGGGTTAGTATTAGTGTGGGGGTTAGGGTTAGGGTTAGGGTTAGTTTTAGGGTTAGGGTTTGGATTAGTGTTAGTTTTAGGGTTAGGGTTTGTGTTAGTGTTAGTTTTAGTGTTAGAGTTAGGGTAAGGGTTATTTTTAGGGGTAGTTTTAGGGTTAGGGTTAGGGTTAGTGTTAGGTTTAGGTTTATGGTATTTGTTATCGTTAGAATTACATTTAGGCTAAGTTTTAGGGTTAGGTTTAAGTTTACAGTTAGAGTTAGTATTAGGTTTAGGGTTAGTGTTAGGGTTAGTGTAAGGTTTAGGTTTAGCGTTAGGTTAGGGTTTGTTTTAAAGTTAGGGTTCAGGTTAGGGTTAAAATTAGTGTTAGGTTTAGGGTTAATGTAAGGGTTAGGGATAGGGTTATGTTGAGGGTTAGTGATAGGGTTAGAGTTAGGATTTGTGTTAGGGTTAGATTTAGAGTTTCAGATAGGTTTAGGGTTAGGGTTTGGAGTAGTGTTAGGGTTACAGTTAGTGTTAGAGTGAGTTTTAGGGTTCGTGTTGCGATTTGGGTTAGTGTTTGTACTAGGGTTAGGGTTAGTGTTAGGGTTTGTGTTAGAGATAGCATTAGGGTTAGTGTTAGGTTTAAGATTAGGGTTTGTATTAGGATTAGGGTTAGTTTTAGAATTAGGGTAGGGTAAGGATTAGGTTAGGATTAGGGTTAGTGTAATGGTTAGGTTTAGCATTAGGGTTAGTTTTAGAGTTAGGGTTATGGTTAGGCTTAGTGTTGGTGGGGGTGTTAGTGTTATGATTAGGGTTACATTCGTCTTAGGGTTAGGGTTGAGGTTAGCGCTAAGTTTAGGGTTATTTTTAGGGTTAGCATTAGGGTTATTGTTAGGGTTAGAGTTAAGCTATGTGTTAGGGTTCTGGTTAGGGTTAGGGGTAGAGTTAGTGTTAGGGTTAGCATTAGGGTTAGGGTTAGTTTAACAAATAGGTTTAGGTTTAGGGTTAGTTTTAGGGTTAGGGTTTGTGTCAGTGTTAGGTTTATTGTTAGGGTTATGGTTAGGCTATGAGTGCGGGTTCTGGTTAGGGTTATGGTTAGAGTTAGTGTTAGGGTTAGGGCTTCTGTTTTGGATAGGTTAGGGTTAGATTTAGGGTTTTTGTTAGGGTTAGGGTTAAGTTAGGTTTAGGGTTTGTTTTAGGGTTAGGTTTAGTGTTAAGATATCATGGTTAGGATTAGGTTTAGGGTTAGTGTTAGGTTTATGGTTATGTTTTGTTTTAGGGTTAGGGTTAGTGTTAGTATTACTTTTAGGATTAGGTTTAGGCTTAGTGTTAGGTTTAGTGTTAGGATTAGGGTTAGGGTTAGGGTTAATGTTAGGTTTAGGTTAAGGGTTAGGGTAAAGATTAGTTATAGGTTTAGTTTGGGGCTGAGGGTTAGACTTAGGGTTAGGGCAGTGTTAGTGTTAGGGTTACTGTTAGTGTTAGAGTTAGTTTTACTTTTGGGGTAAGGTAAGGTTTAGAGTTACAATTAGGTTAGATTTAAGGTTAGAGGTTTGGTTAAGGTGTGTTAGGGTTAGGTGTAGTGTTAGGGTTAGGATTATAGCTCAGGTTAGGGTTAGGTTTAGTGTTAGGGTTAATCTTATATTTAGTGTTAGGGTTAAAGTTAGGTTTATGTTTAATTTAAGGGTTAATGTTAGTGTGGGGGAAAGTGTTAGGGTTAGGCTTAGTGTTAGGTTTAAGTTTAGGTTTATGATTAGTGTTAGGTTTAGGGTTAGGGTTTTTGTTAGTGTTAGAGTTAGGGTTAGGTTTAGGGTTAGGGTCAGGCTTAGTTTTAGGGTTAGGTTTAGGCTTAGTGTTAGGGATAGGTTTCGGTTTATGGTAAGTGTTAGAGATATGATTAGGTTTAGGGTCAGTGTAAGGGTTAGCTTTAAGGTTACAGTTAGAGTTAGAAATAGATTTAGGTTTAGGGTTAGTGTAAGGGTTAGGTTTAGGGTTAGGTTAGGGTTTTTTTAGGGTTAAGGTTTGGGCTCAGGTTAAAATCAGTGTTATGTTTAGGGTTAGTGTAAGCTTACGGTTAGGGTTAGGTTTAGGGTTAGAGATAGGGATAGGATTAGGTTTTGTGTTAGGGTTAGGGTTAGGGTTATATTTAAGGTTAGGATAAGAGTTAGGGTTAGGTTGACTGTTAGGTTAGGGTCAGGGTTATGGTTAGGATTTGTGTAAGGGTTAAATTTAGGGTTTGGGTTAGGGTTAGGTTTTGGGGTAGAGTTAGGACTGGGTTAGTGTTAGAGTGAGGTTTAGGGTTCATGTTACAATTAGAGTTAATGTTTGTGTTATGGTTAGGGTTAGTGTAAGGGTTTGTGTTAGAGATAGCATTAGGGATAGTTTTAGGTTTAAGATTAGGGTTCGTGTTTGGGTTAGGATTAGTTTTTCTGTTAGTGTTAGGGTTAGAGGTAGGGTTACGGTTAGGGTTAGTGTTAGACTTGCTGTTAGGTTTACGGTTAAGTTTAGTGTTAGGTTTAGGTTTAGTGTTAGGGTTAGGTTTAGGGTTAGGATTATGGTTAGTGTCAGTGTTAGGGACAGGGTTAGGATTAGCGTTACAATTTGTGTTAGAGTTAGGGTTAGTGTTAGGTTTAGGGTTAAGTTTAATGTTAGTGTTAGGGTTAGGGTTAGGGTTAGGCTATGTGTTAGGGTTCTGGTTAAGGTTATGGTTAGCATTATTGTTAGGGTTAGGGTTAGGGTTAGTGTAAAGGTAAGCATTAGTGTTAGTTTTAGTGTTAGGGTTAGTGTTAGTGTTAGGATTAGGGTTAGTCTGTGTGTTAGGTTTCTGGTTAGGGTTACGGTTAGGGTTAGTGTTAGGGTTAGGGTTAGCGTTAGGGTTAGTTTAAGGATTAAGGTTAGGGTTAGGTGTAGGTTTAGTGTTAGTGTTAGGGTTAGGGTTAGGGTTAGTTTAGGGTTAAAGTTAGGGTTTGTGATAGGTTTACATTTTGGTTACGTTTAGAGTTTCTGTTAGAATTAGAGTTAGAGTTGAAGTTATGGTTATGGTTAGGGTTAGGGTTACGTTAAGGATTAGTGTTAGAGTCAGAGTTAGGGTTAGTGTTAGTTTTAGCATAAGGTTTAGGGTTTGTGTAAGGTTTAGGTTTAGTTTTAGAGTTAAGATTAGGGTTAGGGTTTGGGTTGGGGTTTGTGTTATTTTTAGGTCTGGGTTTGTGTTAGCATGACTGTTAGTTTTAAGGTTAGGCTTAGGGTTAGGTTTAGGGTTAGTGTTAGGGTTAGGGTCAGGGTAAATGTTAGGGTTAGTGTTAGGTTTATGGTAAGTGTTAGGGTTAGGGTTAAGGTTAGGGTAAGTGTTTGGTTTATGTTTGAGGTTTCGGTTAGATTTAGTGTTAGGTTTAGGGTTTGGGTTAGGGTTAGTGTAAGGGTTATGGTTAGGTTTAGGGTTAGAGTTAGGATTATGGTTAGGATTGCTTTAGGGTTAGGGTTAGGGTTAGAATTACTCTTAGGATTAGAGTTAGTGTAAGGGTTAGGTTTAGGTTTAGGATTATTGTTAGGTTTAGGGTTAGGGTTGCGTGTACGGTTACAGTTAGGATTCGGGTTAGGTTTAGGGTTAGGGTTAGGTTAGGGTCATGGTTACTGTTAGGATTTGTATTAGGGTAGATTTAGTGTTCGGATTAGGTTTCGGGTTAGGATTAGAGTTAGAGTTAGGGTGAGTGTTAGGGTTCAGGTTACGTTTAGGGTTAGGGCTAGGGATAGGATTACAGTTAGTGTTAGTGTTTGGGATAGTGCTATGCTTAGGGTTAGAGATAGGGTTAGGGATAGTGTTAGGCTTAAAGACAGGTTTTGGGTTAGTGTTAGGGTTATGAGTAGTATAAGGGTTAGACTTATGGTTAGGGTTACTGTTAGGGTTAGTGTTAGGTTTAGTTTCAGGTTTAGTGTTAGGGTTAGTTTTAGGGTTTGGTTTAGGTTTAGTGTTAGGGTTAAAGTTAAGTTTAGGGTTAGTGTAAGGGTTAGGGTTAGGGTTCAGTTTAATGTTAGGTTTAGAGTTAGGGTTCATGTTAGGTTTAGGGGTAGCGTTAAGCTTGGGTTAGGATTAGTGTTAGGTTTAGGGTTAGGGTTAGTGTTAGGTTTAGTGTTAAATTTAGGGTTAGGGTAAGTGTTAGTGTTATGGTTATGGTTAGTGTTAGAGTTAGGGTTAGTGTTAGGGTTAAAGTTAGTGTAAGGTTTAGGGTTAGGCTTAGGTTTAGGGATAGGTTTAGTCTTAGGTTTAGTGTTATGGTTAGGTTTAGGTTTAGGTTTAGGGTTAAGGTTAGGGTAAGGGTTAGGTTTAGGGATAGTGTTGGGGTTTGGGTTAGTGTTGGGGTTAGTGTTAGGATTACTGTTTGGGTTCATGTTAGGGTTAGATTTAGGGTTAGGTTTAGGGTTAGGTTTAGTATTAGGGTTAGGGTTAGGGTTTGTGTAAGGGTTAGATTTAGGATTAGTGTTAGGATAAGTATTAGGGTTTTGTTAGGGTTAGGGTTAGGTTTAGTGTTTCAATTATGTTTAGGATTCAGTTTACGGTTAGGTTTAGGGTTACGTTAGGGTCAGGGTTATGGTTAGGAAATGTGTTAGGTTTACATTTACATTTTGGGTTAGGGTTAGTGTTAAGTTTAGTGTTTGGGTTAGGGTTAGGTTTAGGATTAGGTTAAAAATTAGGCCTAGGGTTAGGGTTAGGGTTAGGGTTAATGTTAGGGTTAGTGTTAGAGTAAGGGTAAGGGTTAGGGATAGTGTTAAGTTAAATAAAGTTTTTGGGTTAGGCTTAGGGTTAGACTTACTCTTAGGATTATTGTTAGTATTAGGGTTGGGGTTAATATTAGGTTTAGTGTTATGTTTAGGATTAGGGTTAGTGATAGGGTTAGGTTTGGGGTTAAGGTTAGTGTAAGGTTTAGGGTTAGGTTTAGGTTTAGGGTTAGTGTTATGTTTAGGGTTAGGGTTCATTTAATGTTAGGGTTAGGGTTTGGTTTAAGTTTATGATTATGGATAGGATTCGGGTAAGTTATAGGGATAGGTTATGGTTACGTTAGTGTTAGAGTTAGGGTTAGGTTTTGTGTTAGGGTTAGATTTTGTGTTAGGATTTGGATTAGTTTTAATTTTAGGGTTTGGTTTTGGTTTAATGTTAGTTTTAGAGTAAGTGTTTGGGGTAGGGTAAGGGTTTGCATTAGGATAGGATTAGGGTTAGTGTTAGATTATGGTTACAGTTTTGGTTAGGGTTAGGGTTTGCTTTAGAGTTAGGGTTAGGTAAGGTTTAGGGTTAGGGTTAGAGTTAGTGTTAGTATTAGGTTTATGGTTAGGGTTAGGTTTAGGGTCAGTGTTAATGTTAGGGTTACGCTTTGTGTTTAGTTTAGTGTTAGCATTAGGTGTGTGGTTAGAGTTAAATATTGTGTTAAATTTAGGCTTAGGTTTAGGTTTATGTTTTGTTTTATGATTAGGGTTAGGTTTAGGGTTAGTGATAGTGTTAGGGTTAGAGTTAGGATTAAAGTTAGGTTTAGGGTTAAGTTTTGTGTAAGGATTTAGGGTTAGGATAAGAGATATGTATAGGGTTAGGGTTAGTGTTTGTGTTAGGTTTAAGTTATGGATAGGGTTAGGTTTTGTATTACCATAAAGGTTAGATTTGCCTTAGGGTTTGTTTTAAAGTTAAGGTTAGGATTAGGGTTACAGTTACAGTGTAGGATTAGGGTTAAAGTTTGGGTTAAGGTTATGTTTAGTGTTAGTGTTAGGGTTAGGCTTAGGGTCAGTGTTAGGTATAGGGTTAAGGTTAGTGTTAGGGTTACTATTAGGGTTATGGTTATGGTTAGGCATAGTTTCAGAGTTAGTGTTATGGTTAGGGTTAGGGCTAGGTTTAGCCTTAAATTTAGGGTTACTGTTAGGATTAGCACTAAGTTTAGGATTGGGGTTTAGTTTAGTGTTATTCTAAGGGTTAGGTTTAGGGTTAGTTTTAGCCTTAAATTTAGGGTTCGTGTTAGGATTGGCACTAGGATTAGGATTGAGGTTTAGATTATTGTTAGGGTTAGGGTTAGTGATAGTGTTAAGGATAGGGTTATGGTTAGGGTTAGGGTTAGAGTTAGAGTTAAGGTTAGTGTTAGGGATAGTGTTAGAGTTATTTTTAGGGTTATGGCTCCTTTAGGTAAGTGTTTGATTTAGGGTTAGGGTTAGGATTACAGTAAGTGTTAGGGTTAGGGTTAGTGTTAGGTTGAGTGTTTGGGTTAGGGATTCTGTTAGAGTTAGTTTTGGGTTAGACTATGGGTTATGGTTATGGTTAGGGGTATGATTAGAGTTAGTATTAGGGTTAGGTTTAGGGTTAGTTATATTGAAAGGGTTAGGGTTAGGTTTTGTTTTAGTGTTAGGTTTAGGGTTACGGTTTTTGTTAGGATTAGGTTTAGGTTTAGGGTTAGGTTTTGTATTAGGGTTAGGTTAGGTTTAGGGTTTGTGTTAGGGTTAGGGTTAGGTTAGGTTTAGGTTTGGTGGTATGACTCGGGTTAGGGTTAGGGTTAGGGTTACGATATGGTTAGGTTTAATATTAGATTTAGGGTTAGTGTTAGCGTTAGGGTTAAGTTATTTTTAGGGTTAGAATTAGGGTTAGAATTAGTGTTAGGCTTAGGTTTAGTGTAAGAAATAGGGTTAGGGTTAGGTTTAGGGTTAGTGTTAGGGTTAGGGTTAGGGTTTGTGTTAGGGTTAGGGTTACGGTTTTGGTTAGGATTCAGGATAGGTTTAGTATTAGGGTTAGATTAGGGTCAGGGTTACTCTTAGGTTTTGTGTTAGGGTTAGATTTAGGGTTAGAGTTATGGTTAGGATTAGTGTTAAGTTTAGGGTTAGTGTTAGGGATAGGGTTAGGAATAGTGTTATGGATAAAGATAGGTATAGGTTTAGTGTTAGGATTATGAATAGGATAAGGGTTAGAGTTAGGGTTAGGTTTAGGGTTAGGGGTACTGTTACTCTTAGGGTTAGGGTTAGGGTTAGGGTTAGGGTTAAGATTAGGTTTAGGCTTAGTGTTAGGGTTAGTGTCAGGGTTAGGGTTAGGGTTAATGTGAGGTTTAGTGTTTGGGTTAGGGTTATGGTTAGTGATAGGTTAATGGAAGGTTTTATGGTTAGTGTTAAGGTTAGGTTAGGGTTAGTGCAAGGTTTATTTTAGTCTTATTGTTAGGGTTAGTGTTAAGGTTAGGTAGGGGTTAAGGTTAGAGTTATGTTAGGTTTAGGGTTAAGGCTTTTGTTAGGGCTTGTGTTATTGTTGGGTTTAGTTTTAGGGTTAGATTTAGGGTTAGTTTTAGGGTAGGTTTAGTGTTAGGGTTAGTGTTAGGTTTAGTGTCAGGGTTAGTTTTAGTTTTAGGGTTAGTGTTAGTGTTAGGTTTAGTGGTAGGGTTAATTTTAGGTTAGGGGTAGTGCAAGGGTTAGTGATAGAATTACGGTTAGTGTGACTGTTAGAGTTAGAGTTATGGTTGGTGTTAGGGTTAGGGTTAGGGTTAGCGTTAGGTTTTGTTTTAGGGTTAGGTTTAGAGTTAGGCCTAGGGTTAGGCTTAGTGTTAGGTTTAGGGTTAGGTTTATTGTTAGGGTAAGTGAAAGTGTTAGGATTAGGGTTAGGGTTATGGTTAGATTTAATATTAGTGTTAGGTTTAGGGTTAGTGTAAAATTTAGTGTTAGGTTTAGGTTTTGGGTTAGTGTTAGGTTTAGGTTTACAGTTTGTGTTATTGTTAGGGTTAGTGTTATGATTATGGTTAGGGTTAGGGTTATGGTTAGAGTTTCTGTTGTGGTTTTAGTTATGGTTAGGGTTCGGGTTTGTTTTAGGGTTAGAGCTAGGGTTATGTTTAGGTTTAGGGTTAGTTATAGGGTTGGTATTAGGGTTAGGTCTTTTGTTAGTGTTAAGGTTAGGTTTATGATAATTTTAAGATTTAGGATTAGGGTTAGGGTAAGTGTTAGGGTTAGGGTTATGTTACAGTTAATGTTAGGGTTAGGGGTAGGTTTAGTGTTAGGTTTAGGGTAAGGGGTTGTGTTAGTGTTAGAATTAGGTTTAGGGTTAGGGTTAGGGATAGTTTGAGGTTTAGTGTTAGGGTTAGGTTTAGGGTTAGGGTTAGTTTTAGGGTTAGTGTTAGGGTTAGGGTTTGGTTTAGGGTACGTGTTAGATTTAGGGTTAGGTTTAGGCTAAGGGTTAGGTTTAGGGTTAAGTTTTTGGTTGGAGATAGTGTTAGCATTAGGGTTAGAGTTAGGGTTAGTTTAAGGGTTAAGTTTAGGGTTAGGTTTTGGGTTATTGTTAGGGTTACGATTATGTTTTGTTTTAGGGTTAGGATTAGGGTTAGTTTTAGAATTAGTGTTAGATTTAAGGTTTGTGTAAGTGTTAGGTTTAGGGTTGCTTTAGGGTTTGTGTTAGAGTTAGGGTTAGGGTTTTTGTTACGGTTAAGATTAAGGTTTGGTTTAAGATTTAGGTTGGAATTTGGGTTAGTTTTAGAGTTAGGGTGTGTATAGGGTCAGGGTTACGGTTAGGGTTAGGGTTAGCATTAGATATACATTTAGAGTTAGTGTTAGGGTTAGTGTTAGGGTTAGGGTTAGAATTTGGGTTAGGATTCGGGATAGTTATAGGTTTAGGGTTAAGGTTTGGGTTAGTGTTTGTGTTAGGTATAGGTTTATTGTTAGGCTTATAGTTATGGTTCGGGTTTAGTTTTGGGTTAGGGTTAGGTTTAGAGTTATGGTTGGGCTTACGTTTAAGGTTAGGTTTTTTTAGGTCAGGGTTAGGCTTAGGTTTAGAGTTAGTGTTAGGGTTAGGGTTAGTGTAAGGTTTAGGATTGGGTTTAGGTTTAGGTTTAGGGTTAGGGTTAATGTTAGGATTAGATTAAGTTTGTTGTTAGGGTTATGATTAGGGTTAGGGTTCATGTTAGGTTTAGGTTTAGGGTTAACCATAGTGTTAGGGTTAGTGTTAGTGTTTGGATTAAGGTTCGTGTTAGGTTTAGGTTTAAGGTTAGGTTTATTGTAAGTGTCAGTGTTAGGGTTAGTGTTAGGGTTACAGTTAGTATTATTGTTAGTGTTAGGGTTAGGGTTTGCGTACGTTTAAAGATTAGCTTTAAGTTTAGATTTAGAGTTAGGGTTAGGGTTAGTGTTAGTGTTAGAGTTAGGGTTAGGGTTAGTGTTAGTGCTAAGGATAGGGTAAATATTAGTCTTAGGGTTAGAGTTAGAGTTAGTGTTAGGATTAGTGTTAGGGTTAGGGTTAATTTGAGGTTTAGGTTTAGGGTTAGGGTTAGGGTTAGGGTTAAGTTTAGCTTTAGTTTTAGAGTTAGCATTAAGGTTGGTGTTTGAGTTACTTCTAGGGTTAGGGGTTGGGTTAGTATTAGTGTTAGTGTTAGATTTAATTTTAGGGTTTGTTTTATGGTTAGAATTAGGCTTAGGTTTAGCGTTAGTGTTAGTTTTAGAGATAGTTTAAGAGTTAGTTTAGGGTTATTGTTAGGGTTAGTTTTAGGGTTAGGTTAAATATTAGACGTAGTGTTATAATTTGTGTAAGAGTTATGGTTAGAGTTAAGGTTACGGTTAGAATTAATGATAGGGTTAGTGTTAGGGTTAAGATTAGAGTAAGGGTTAGGTTTTGGGTTAAAGTTAGGGTTAGGGTTAGATTTAGGGTTAGGGTTTGTTTTAAGGTTAGGGTTAGTTTAGGGTTAGGGTTGGTGTTAATGTTCGGGTTAGGGTTCAAGTTCCAGTTACGGTTAGGATTAGGGTTAGAATTAGTGTTAGGGTTAGGTTTAGGGTTAATTTTAGTATAAGGGTTACTGTTAGAATTAGGTTTAGTGTTAGGATTACGGTTCGGGTTAGGTTTAAAATTAGACTTAGGTTTAGGGTTATTATTAGGGTTAGGGATATCATTAGGAATAGTTTCAGGGTTAGTGTTAGGGTGAGGTTTAGGATTAGTGTTAGTGTTAGGGTTAGGGTTATGGTTAGGATTCCTGTTAGGGTTAGTGTTAGGGTTAGGGATAAGGTTAGGGTTAGGGTTAGGGTTAGGATTTGTGTTAGGGTTATGTTTCGTGTGTGGTTAGTATTAGGTTTAGGGTTAGGGTTATTGTTAGGGTTAAGTGTTACGTTTTGGGTTAGGTTTTGGTTTAGGGTTAGGGTTAGTGTTAGATTTAGGGTTAGGGTTATGGATACAGTTAAGGTTAGTTTTAGGATTAGTGTTAGTGTTAGGGTAAGGATTAGGGTTGGTGTAAGGGTTAGGTAAGGATTAGGGTCAATGTTAGATTAGGGATAGGGTTAACATTTGGGTTATTATTTTTGATAGGTTTAGGTTTAGTGTTAGGGTTAAGGACAGGGTTTGTGTTAGGGTTAGGTTTAGGGTTAGGGTTTGTTAGGTTTAATGTCAGGATTAGTGTTAGTGTTAGGGTTAGAGTAGGTTTATTGTTAGGTTTAGAATTTGGTTTAGGGTTAGTGTATGGGTTAGGGTTAGAATTAGTGTTAGTGTGTGTGTCAGGGATAGGGCTAGGTTTAGTGTTAGGGATAGGGTTAGGGTTAGGTTACATGTTAAATGTAGGTTTAGGGTTAGGGTTAGTGTTAGTGTCAGGGTTAGGGTTAGTGTTAGAGTTAGGCTTAAGGTTAGTGTTAGGATTAGGGTTATGGTTAGGGTTACTGTAAGGCTTATGGTTACTGTTAGTGTTAGGATTCATGTTAGGATTAGCTTTAGGGTTAAAATTTGGGTCACTGTTAGGGTGAGGGTTAGGGTAAGTGTTAGGATTAGGTTTAGTGTTAGGGTTAGTTATGTGTTAGGTTTCTGGTTAGGGTCCCTTCTAGGTTTAGTGTTAGGGTTAGGTTTAGTGTAAAGATTAGAATTAGGAATAGGTTTAGGGTTAGAGTTAGGTTTAGGGTTGGGGTATTAGGGTTAGGGTTAGGCTTAGAAAAAGGGTGAGTGTTAGGTTTAGGGTGTGTGTAAAGGTTAATGTTAGGTTTGATTTAGGTTTAGCATTAGGGTTAGTGTTAGCGTTAGGGATAGAGTTAGGATTAGTGTTAGGGATAGGGTTAGTTTTAGTGTTAGGGTTGGGTTAGATTCAGGGTAAGTGTTAGGGTTAGGGTTAGGGTTAAGGTTAGAGTTAGTGTTAGGGTTAGGGTTATGGATAGTGTAAGGGTTAGGTTTAGATTGAGGTTTAGGATTGGTGTTAGTATTAGGATTAGGGTTTGTGTTAGGTTTAGGGTTAACTTTAGGGTTAATGTTAGGGTCAGTGTTTTTGGTTTGTGTTAGGTTTAGGTTTAGGATTTGTTTTAGGATTAGTGTTAAGTAAGGATTAGGGTTTGTATTAGGGTTAAGGTTAGGGTTAGGGTTAGGGTTCTGATTCTGGTTACAGTTAGGGTTAAGGTTAGGGTTAGTGTTAGGGTTAGGGATAGGGTTAGGTTTAGGTTTAGTGTTAGGGTTAAATTTAGGTTTAGGTTTATTGTAAGGTTAAGGGTTAGTTTGTGGTTTGGGCTTAGGGTTTGGTTTAGTGTTAGGGTTAGCATTTGGGTTAGGTTTAGGGTTCATGTTAGGGTTAAGGTTAGGTTTAGGGTAAGGTTTAATGTTAGGATTAGGGTTAGTTTTAGTGTTATTGATAAGGTTAGTGTAAGGGTAAGTGTTAGGTTTAGGGTCAGAATTACAGTTAGATTTAATTTTAGGGTTAGGGTTAGGGTTAGTGTAAGGATTAGTGTTATGGTTAGTTTTAGGGTAATGTTAGTGTTAGTGTTAGGGTTTGTGTAAATATTAGGGTTAGTGTTAAAGTTAGGTGTATGGTTTTGGTTAGGATTCGGGATAGCTTTATGGATAGGTTTAAGGTTAGGATAGGGTTATGGTTAGGGTTATTATAAGGGTCAGTGTTAGGTTAGGGTTAGTGTTATTGATAATATTATTTTTAGGGTTAGGGTTATGGTTAGGGTTAGTTTCATGGTTGGGGTTGGGGTTATGTGTAGTTTAGTGTTTGGGTTTGGGTTAGGGTTGGGTTTAGGGTTTCTGTTAGTGTTAGGTTTAGGGTAAATTTAGGGTTTGTCTTAGGGTTATTGATAGGGTTAGTGTTACTGTTATTTTTAAGATTAGGGTTAGAGTTAGAGTGAAGACAAAGATAAAACCAATCTACAGCTTCTACAATAGCTGTCACTGAACTGCTTAAAGAACTTGCCTGGACTATGTATCACTTGTATGCATTGTGGACTATCTGTTGGTGCAGCGACTTGTGGTAGTGCCAGGGTATTTTTGCTGATGGTGTCATCGGTGGTACAATTTTTTCAAAAGGAGACATCAATTGGTTTGGTGTACCCTCCTACCTTCTGCTTGTGATTGTCATTCAGCTAAAATTTGGGGGCCAACAGAGGTGAGGCAAAGAACCTCACCCCCCCACACACTGGTACAAAGGCCTATCCAAAGGTGTGGCTGTATGCTGGACTGGAATTCAATGACGAGTAAGATCCAATTTCAATGGTACCAACCTAAGACAGGATGCTGACACCTTGAGGTCAGCTTATCCGATGACAGGTAAGAACCATATGTACTATTGGACAACCTAAGGCAGGCAGGGTCCCTATGCTACATGCTTGTTGTTTAATTAAACAAAGAGGGGGAGATATTGAGAGCCACAGCCGAAGGGGCCCCAGCAAACTTTCAGAAGATTGCCTCACTGCGGACCCAGCAAACTTCCAGCTGATTGGCTCACCGCGGCCCCAGCAAACTTCCAGCTGCCAGCGGATTGGCTCCTCTGCAGTGATGCTCATTGGGCTGTTTCCCTGCCCTTTCAGACCATGGAGCTGCTCATTGGGGGACTCTTTTGGCTCGGACCATGCGACCAATCCTATCGGCCTCCAGAGTTGGAGGAGTGGGGGTTGAGAGGCTCGCTGGAAGCCAGTAGTGGCAGTTGGGCTCTGAGGGAATTCCTGAAGAGCTTGTGTGGTGCGTCATTTGTGTTTTAAAATAAAGTTTGTTACTGCTTGATAAGTGGCTCATGAATTGTGCCCAGCCAGACAGCAGCAAGGGTTAGGGTTAGTGTTAGGGTTAGAGTTAGGGCTAGTGTTAGTGTTACATTTAGTGTTAGGTTAGAGTGAGGGTTTGGGTTAGTTTAGGTTTAGGGTTATTGTAAGGGTTAGAATTAGGGTTAGGGTTAAGGTAAGGGATAATGTTAGGGTTAGGGTTAGGGTTAGTGTTAGGGTACTGTTAGAAATAGGGTTAAGGTTAGCATTTGCATTAGGGTTAAGATTTTTGGGGGGTCAATGTTAGAGTTTGTGTTAGGGTTTGTGTTAGGGTTAGGGTTACTGTTAGGGATAGGGTTACTGTTAATATTAGACTTAGGGTTAGGGTTAGGTTTAAAGTTATGGTTAGTGTTAGTGTTACAGTTAGGGTTAAATTTAGGGTTATTTTTTGGGTTAGGGTTAGGGTTTGTGTTAGGGTTAGGGTTAGCTTTAGGGTTTGTTTTAATATTAGGGTTAGGTTTATGTTTTTGGTTAGGATTCAGGTTACGTTTAGGGATACGGTTAGTATCAGGTTAGGGTTAGACTTAGGGTTAGGGTTTGTGTTAGGTTTAGATTTTGTGTGAGGGTTAGGGTTAGTGTTAGGGTTATGGTTTTGTTTTGGTTTAAGGTTAGATTTAGAGTTAGCATTAGGGTTAGGGTTAGCATTATGTTAGGCTTAGGGTTAGTGTTAGGTTAGGGTTACTGTTAGGATTAATATTAGTGTTAGGTTGTGTGTTAGGGATAGGTATTGGGTTAGTGTTGGGGTTACAAATGGGATTAGGTTTAGAGTTAGGGTTAGGGATAGGGTTAGTATTACTGTTATGGTTAGGGTTAGGTTTAGGCTCAGTGTTAGGTTAGGTTAGGGTTAGTGTTAATGTTAGGTTTAGCGTTAGGTTTGGAGTTAGTGTTAGTGTTAGGGTAATGTTAGGCTTAGTGTTAAGGTTAGTGTTAGTTTTAGTGTTAGAGTTCTGGTTAGGTTTTGTGTTTTGGTTAGGGTTAGTGTTAGAGTTAGGGTTATTGTTCAGGCTAGGTTTAGGGTTAGAGTTAGGGTAAGTGTTCGGGTTAGTGTTAGTTTTAGGGTTCAGTTTAGTGTTAGGTTTTAAGTTAGGTTTAGTGTTAGTGTAAGGGTAAGGTTTACTGAGGGTTTTAGGATTAGGATTAGGGTGAGTGTCAGTGTAAGGGTTAGGTTTAGGGTTAGGGTTGCTGTTAGGGTTAGGGTTAGCTTTAGTGTTTGTGTTAATGTTAGGGTTAGGTTTATGGTTAGGGTTTTCGTTAAGGTTAGTGTTAGCATTAGGGATTGTGTTAGGTACAGGGTTAGAATTAGTGTTAGCATTACAAATAGAATTAGGGTTAGAGTTAGGGTTAGGGCTAGGTTTAGTGTTACTGTTACAGTTTGGTTAGTGTTAGTGTTAGGGTCAGGCTTAATTTTACGGTTAATGTTAGGGTTAGTGTTAGAGTTAAAGTTAATGTTAGGTTTAGAGTTAGGTTTAGTGTTTGGGTTAGTAATAAGATTAGGGTTGGGGTTAGGGTTAGTGTTAGGGTTACGTTAGGTTTAGTGTTAGGGTTAGTGTTACAGTTAGTGTTATGGTTAGCATTAGGTTTAGGTAAAGGTTAGGTTTAGGGTTAGAGTTAGCTTAGGTTTAGGGTTAAGGTTTGGGTTAGTGTTTGTGTTAGGTTTAGGGCTAGTGTTAGGTTTAGTGTTATGGTTCAGGTTAAAGTTAGTGTTAGGTTAGGGTTAGGTTTAGTGTTAGGGTTAAACTTAGGTTTAGGGTAGTGTAAGGGTTAGGTTTAGGGTTAGTGTGAGGGTTAGAGTTAGGCTTATGTTTAGGGTTAGGGTTAGGGTTCTATTTCGTGATAGGTCTAGTGTAATGGTTATGTTCAGGGTTAGAGTTAGTGTTAGGGTTAGGTGTTGTGTTAGGGTTAGGGTTAAATTTAAGGTTAGGGTAAGTGTTAGGGATAGTGTTAGGGTTACCATTAGGGTTAGTGTTACAGTTAAGGTTAGTGTTAGTTTTAGTGTAAGGTTTAGGGATAGGATTAGGCTTAGGGTAAGGGTTAGGGTTAGGGTTAGGTTTGGGGTTAATGTTAGGGTTAGGGTTACGTTTAGTGTTAGGATTAGTGTTAGGGTTAGTGTTAGTGTGAGGGTAAGGTTTAGTGTTAGGTTTAGGGTTAGTGTTAGGGTATGGATTAGGGTTAGGGTTAGTGTTAGGCTTAGGATTAGAGTTAGGGTTAGTATTAGGGTTAGAATTAGGGTTACACTTATGATTAGTGTTAGGGATAGAGATAAGTTAAGCATTGGGTTTATGGTTAGTATTACTCTTAGATTTAGGGTTAAGGTTAGGCTTTGTTTTATGGTTCTGGTTAGTGTTACATTTAGATTTAGTGAAAGGGTTAGAATTATGGTTAGGTTTACAGTTAGGTTTCGGTTTATTGTTAGTGTTAGGGTTAAAGTTAGTGTTAGGGCTAGGTTTAGGTTTAAGATTAGGGTTAGTGTTAGTGTTAGGTTCAGAGTTATTGTTAGTGCTAGTGTTACAGATAGGGTTCGTGTTAGGTATAAAGTTAGGGGTAGTGTTACAAGTTGGTTTAGAGTTAGGATTAGGGTTATGTTAGGTTTAGTGTTATGTTTTGTGTTAGGTTTTCTGTTAGGGTTAGGGATAGAGTTGGTGTTAGGGTTATGGTTAGTTTTAGAGTTAGTGTTGTGGTTAGTGTTAGGGTTCGCTTTAGGTTTAGTGATAGGGTTAGGGTTAGGATTAGGATTAGTGTTAGTGTTGGCTTTAGTGTTAGGGGTAGTGTTAGGGTTAGTGTTAAGGTTAGGTTTAGGGTTAGTTTTAGGTTTAGTGTTAATGTTTTGATTCGTGTTAGGGTTAGGGTTATTGTTAGTGTTAGGTTTAGGGTTAGGGTTAGTGTTAGGGTTAGGGTTAGTGTTAGAGTTAGGCTATGTGTTAGGGTTCTTGTTAGGGTTATGTTTAGAGTTAGTGTAAGGGTTAAGGTTAGGTTTTGGGTTAGTGTAAGGGTTAGGTTTAGGGTTAGATTTAGGTTTAGTGTTACATTTAGGGTTAGGGTTTGTGTTAGGTTTAGTATTTGTTTCAGGTTTAGGGTTAGAGTAATGTTTAGTGTTAGGGATAAGGTTAGGGTTAGGATTAGGGCTAGGTTTATGGTTAGGTTTATGTTTACTCTTAAGGTTAGGTTTAGGGTTTGTGTTAATGTTAGGGTTAGGGTTAAGGTAAGGTTATGTTTTCAGTTATGATTCGGGTTAGGCTTAGGGATAGGGTTAGGGTTAGGTTAGGTTTAGGGATAGGGGTAGTTTTAGGTTAGGGTTAGGGTTAGGGTTAGGGTTAGGGTTTGTGTTAGGTTTAGATTTTGTGTTAGGGTTAAAGTTAGTGTTAGGGTTAGGGTTAGATTTTGGGTTAAGGTTAGTTTTAGAGTTAAGGTTAGGATTATGTTCAGGGTTAGCGTTAGGTTACGGTTTGTGTTAGTGTTAGTTTAGGGTTACTGTTATGGTTAGATTTATATTGTATAATAGTTAGGGTTAGTGTTAGGGTTAGGGATACGTATAGGGTTAAGTTTAAGGTTAGTGTTAGGGTTAGGTTTGCGGTTAGAGTTAGGGTATTTGTTAGGATTAGGTTTAGGTTTTGGATTATGATTTGTTTTAGGGTAGGCTTTTGTCTAAGTGTTAGTGTTAGGATTATGGTTAGGGTTAATTTTAAGATTAGGATTACTTTTAGTCTTAGGGTTAGGTTTAGTGTTAGGGTTAAGGTTAAGGTTATGGTTAGGGATAGGATTAGGGTTAGGTTTAGGTTTCTGTTTAGGTTTAGTTTTAGGGTTAGGGTTAGTGTTAAGGTTAGTGTTAGGTTTACAGACAGGGTTCGTGTTAGGTTTAGAGTTTGGTTTAGTGTTAGAATAAGGTTAGGGTTAGGGTTAGTGTTAGGTTTGGATTAGGGTCATGGTTTAGGTTAGGGTTAGTGCTAGGTGCAGGGATAGAGTTAGGTTTAGGGTTAGGTTAGTGTTAGGGTTAGTGTTAGGGTTAGGTTTATAGTTAGGGATGGGGATAGGGTTCGTGTTAGGGTTAGGGTTAGGGTTAGTGTTAAAAACAGAGTTAGGGTTAGGGTTACTCTTAGGGTAAGTGTTAGGTTTAGGGTTTCTTTCTAGGTTTGTGTTATGGTTAGTGTTAGGTGTAGGTTTAGGGTTACGATTCGTGTTAGGGTTAGGGTCAATGTTAGTATTAGGGTTAGGTTTAGTGGTAGTGTTATTGTTAGGGTTATATCTAGTGTTAGTTTAGGGTTAGGGTTAGGCTTTGTGTTAGGGTTTTGGTTACGGATACGGTTAGAGTTAAAGTTAGAGTTAGGTTTAAGGATAGGGTTAGGTTTAGGGTTTGTGTTAGGTTTATAGTTAGGATTTTTGTTAGGGTTATGGTTAAGGTTTGGATTTAGTTTAGGTTTATGCTTAGGATTAGGGTTAGGTTAGGTTTAGGGTTTGTGGTAGGATTTGTATAAAAGTTAGATTTACCGTAAGGGTTAGGGTTAGGGTTTTGTTTAGTGTTAGGTTTATGGTAAACTTAATTTTAGGGTTATGTTTCTGGTTAGTGTTAGGTTAAGGTTAGGGTTAGTTTTAGTTTAGGGTTTCTTTTAGGGTTAGATTTAGGATAGAAATAGGTTTTGTGTTAGGTTAGTGTTAGGTTAAGTTTTACGTTTTCACTCAGGATTCAAGTTAGAGTTAGGGTTAGGGTTGGGTTTAGAAATACTGTTAGTGTTAGGGTTAGGTTTAGAATAAGTGTTACGTTTAGGGGTAGGGTTAGGGTTAGGGTTAGTGTCAGAGTTAGTGTTAGGGTTATTATTAGGGTTAGGGTTATGGTTAGGCATCGTTTTAAAGTTAGTGTTAGAGATAGGTTTAGTGTTAGGGTGTTAGGTTTAGGGTTAAGTTTAGGGTTTCAATTAGGATTATAGTTGGAGTTTGGCTTGTTGTTAGAGTTAGGGTTAGGGTAAGTGTTAGGGTTAGGGTTAGGCTTACAGTTAGAATTAGAGTTAGGGTTAGGGTTAGTGTAAGAATTAGGGTTAAGGTTTGTATTAGGATTAGGGTTAGGTTTAGGGTTAGTTTTAGGGTAAGGGTTAGGGTTAGGTTTAAGGTTAGGATTAGGATTAATGTTAGGGTTAGATTTATGGTTAGGTTTAGGGTCATGGTTAGTTTTGAAGTTAGGGTTAGTGTTAGGGTCAGGATTAAGTTTAGGGTTAAGGTTAATGTTAGGTTTAGGGTTAGGTTTATGGTGAGAGGTAATGTTAGTGTTAGGGTTAAGGTTAGGTTTAGTGTAAAGATTAGGATTGGGGTTAGGTTTAGGTTAAGAGTTAGAGTTTGTGTTAATATTAGTGTTAGGATTAGGGTTATGTTTATTGTTTTGGTTAGGATTCCAGTTAAGCTTAGGGATAGGGATACGGTTAGGTTAGGGTTAGGGTTAGGGTTAGGGTTTGTGTTCAGTTTGGATTTTGTGTTAGGGTTAGGTTTAGTGTTGGTGTTAAGGTTAGGTTTTGGGTTAAGTTTAGTTTTATAGTTAGGGTTAGGGTTAGGCTTAGCATTATGTTAGTGTTAGGGTTTGGTTAGTGTTACTGTTAACTGTTAAGGTTAGGTTTAGGGTTTGTCTTAGGTTTAGGGTTAGGGTTAGGGTTAGTGTTAGGGTTAGAGTTAAGTTTAGCTTTAGGGTAAGAGTTAGGTTTAGGGTTAGGTTTAGGGTTTGTTTTAGGTTTTGTGTTGGGGTTATGTTAGGATTAGTGTTATAGTTATGGTTTGGCTTTTGTTTAGTGTTAGTGTTAGGTTTAGGGTTAGGGTTAACGTTAGGGTTAGGATTAGATATTTTTAAGAGAGTGAGAGAGAGAGAGAGAGAGAGAGAGAGAGAGAGAGAGAGAGAGAGATTTTTCTTTTAATATTTATTTTAAATTTTCATCGGACACAACATCTTTGTATATGGTACTGAGGATCGAACCCGGGCCACACGCATGCCAGGCAAGCACGCTACCACTTGAGCCACATCCCCAGGCAAAGGATTAGATTTGTCTAAGTGTTAGGTTTAGGGTTAGGTTTATGGTTAGGATTAGGTTTACTTTAGGCTTATGGTTAGTTTTAGTGTTAGTGTTAAGTTTAGGGTTAAGGTTAGTGCTACAATTAGGTTTAGGTTTAGGGTTAGTGTTTGGGTAAGGTTACGGTTAAGGTTAGTTTTAGGTTATGTTTAGAGTTATGATTTGGGTTAGTGTTTGTGTTAGGGTTAGTGATAGGGTTAGGGTTAGGGTTAGGGTTAGTCTTTGTGTTAAGGTTAGATTTAGTTTTAGGGTTAGGGTTAGGGTTAGGTTTAGGTTTAGGGTTCATGTTATGGTTAAGGGTTAGGCTTAGGTTTAGGGTTAGTGTTAGGATTAGGGTTAGGGTAGTGTTAGGGTTAGTGTTAAGATTAGGTTTAAGGAAACTGTTAGGGTTAGGGTTAAGATTACAGTTAGTCTTAATGTTAGGGTTAAGATAGGGTCAGTTTTAGGTTTAGGTTCAGATTACTGTTATGGTTGTGGTTAGGTTTTTGTTAGAGTAATTGTTAGGGATAGAGTTAATGTTAGGGTTAGGGTTAGAGTTAAATTTTGTTTTAGGATTAGGTTTAGGTTTAGGTTTATTGTTTGTTTCAGGGTTAGGGTTAGGTTTAGGCTTGGGGATATGTTTACGGTTAGGATTATTGTTAGGGTTAGTTTTCGGGTTTGGGTTAGTTTTCGGGTTTGGTTTAGTGTTAGGGTTAGGTTTATGGTTAGGGTTAGGTTTAATTTAAGGGTTAGGGTTAAGGTTAGTGTAAGGGTTAGGGTTAGAGTTAGTATTAGGGTTACAATTACATTTAAGATTCGTTTAGGTATTGGGTTATGGTTAGGGCTACAGTTAAGTTTAGCTTTAGGATTAGGGTTAGGGTTAGTGTTAAAACTAGGTTTAGGGTAAGATTTAGATTTAATGTTAGGATTAGGGTTCGGGTTAAGGTTAGTGTTAGGTTTAGGGTTAGTGTTCGCATTAGGCTTAGGGTAGGCTGAGAGTTAGAATTAGAATTAGTGTAAGGGTTAGGTTAGGCTTAGGTTTACTTTTTTGATTAGGGTTTGTGTAAGTATTTCAGTTAGTGTTAGGGTTACATATAGGGTTAGGGTTAATGTTAGGGTTTGTGTTAAGGTTAGTGTTAGAGTTAGGGTTAAGTTTAGTGTTAGGGATAGGGTTAGGTTTAGAAATAGTGTTAGGTTTTGGGTTATGGTTAGTATTAGGGTTAGGGTTATAGTTAGTGTAAGTGTTAGCGTTATTGTTAGGTTTAGGTTTAAGGTTAGGGTTAGGGTTAGGTTAGTGTTAAAGTTATGGTGAGGGTTCTTGTTAGGGTTAGGGTTAGGCTATATGTTAGGCTGCTGATTAGTGTTATGGTTATAGTTAGTGTTAGGGTTAGGGTTAGGGCTAAATTTACTGTAAAGTTTACATTTATGTTTACATTTAGGGTTAGGGTTAGTTTTCAGGTTAGGTTTAGTGTTAGGTTTAGGGTTAGGTTTAGTGTTAGAGTTAAAGTTAGTTTTAGGGTTAGTGTTAGGGTTAAATATAGGTTTATTGTAAGTGTAAGGTTTAGGGTTAGAATTAGGTTTATTGTGAGGGTTAGGTTTAGGGTTAGGGTTAGGGTTAGTTTTAGAGTTAGGTTAGTTTTAGGATTAGTGTTTGTTTTAGGATTATAGTGAAGGTTAGGGTTAGGTTTTGTTTTAGAGTTAGTATTAGGGTTATATTTATGGTTAGGATTCTGGTTAGGGTTAGGGTTTGGTTAGGGCGAGGGTTATGGTTATGGTTTCTGTAAGGGTTAGATTAAGTTTAGGGTTAGGGTTAAGGTTAGTATAAGAGTTAGGTTTAGGGTTACAGTTAGGGTTAGTGTTAGGGTAAGGATTGGCTATGTGTTAGTATTCTGGTTAGGGTTATGGTTAGAGTTAGGGTTAGGGTTAGTGTTTGGGTTAGGGTTAATATTCGGATTAGGCTTAGGTTTGGGGCTACGATTCTTGTTAGGATTAGGGTTAAGTATAGAGTTAAGTTTAGGGTTAGTGTTAGAGTTAGGTTTAGGGTTAATGTTTTTAGGGCTAAGTTTACTGCAAAGTTTATGTTTACGTTTACATTTAGGGTTAGGGTTAGTTTTCAGGTTAGGGTTTTTGTTAGGTTTAGGATTAGGGTTAGGTAAACATTTAGGTTTTGTGTTATGGTTAGTTTAGAGATAGGGTTAGGGTTTGTATTACGGTTATGGTTAAGTTAGGGTTAGGGTTTGTTTTAAAGATAGGGTTAGGGTTAGATTTAGAGCTACGGTTACGATTAGGATTAGGGTTATATTTAGGGTTAAGTTTAGTGTTCGTGTTAGAATTAGAGTTAGGGTTATGTATAGGGTTAGGTTTAGGGTTAGGGTAAGTGCTAGGGTTATGTAAGTTTTATGGTTAGGGTTAGGTTAGGTTTAGTGTTATGTTTTGTGTTAGGAATAGTGTTTGTTTTAGGATTATAGTGAAGGTTAGGGTTAGGTTTTGTTTTAGAGTTAGTATTAGGGTTATATTTATGGTTAGGATTCTGGTTAGGGTTAGGGTTAGGTTAGGGCGAGGGTTATGTAATGGTTTCTGTAAGGGTTAGATTAAGGTTAGGGTTAGGGTTAAGGTTAGTATAAGAGTTAGGTTTAGGGTTAGGAGTAGGGTTATTGTTAGAGTGAGGGTAAGGGTTCATGTTACAGTTAGGATTAGGTTCAGTGTTACGGTTAATGTTAGGGTTAGGGGAGGTTAGGGATACTTTTAGGGTTAAAGATAGGTTTAGGGTTATTATGAGGGTTTTGGATAGTATAACTCTTAAAGTTAGGTTTAGGGTTAGGGTAAGGGTTGGCCTTACTGTTAGGATTAGATTTAGGGTTATGTATAGGGTTAGGTTTAGGGTTAGGGTAAGTGTTAGGGTTAGGTAAGGATTAGGTTAGGTTTAGTTTTATGTTTTGTGTTAGGGTTAGTGTTAGAGTTAGGTTTAATCTTACGGTTAGGGTTACAGTTCGGGTTAGGGTTATGGTTAGAGTTAAGTTTAGTGTTAAGTTTAGGGCCAGGATTACTGTTAGGGTTAGTGTTAGGTTTAGGGTTAGGTTTAGTGTTAGAGTTAAAGTTAGCTTTAGGGTTAGTGTAAGGGTTAAAATTAGGTTTATTGTAAGGGTAATGGTTAGAATTAGAATTAGGTTTAGTGTGAGGGTTAGGGTTAGGTTTATGGTTAGGGTTATATTTAGGGTTTGTGTTAGTTTTCTTGTTAGGGTTAGGGTTACGTTTAGGGTTAGTTTTAGAGTTAGGGTTAGGGTTAAGGTTAGGGTTAGTGTTTTTTTATGGTTAAGGAGAATGTAAGGGTTAGGTTATGTGTTAGGGTTAGGTTTAGGGTTACAGTTATGGTTAGGATTTAGGTTACAGTTTGGTTTATGGTTAGGTTAGGTTGAGGGTTATGGTTACAGTTTCAGTAAGGGTTAGATTTAGTGTTAGGTTTATGGTTAAGGTTAGTATTAGGGTTAGGTTTAGGGTTAGGTATAGGGTTAGTGTTCGGTGAGGGTTATGGTTTGTGTTACAGTTAGGTTTAGGGTCAGTGTTAGGGTTAATGTTACAGTTAGGGGAGGTTAGGCATAATGGTTAGAGTTAGGTTTAGGGTTATGGTAAGGGTTATGTTAATGTTAGGGTTAGGGTTACTCTTAGTGTTAGGGTTTGTGTTAGGGTTAGGGTGAAAGTTAAGGTTAATGTTAGGTTTAGGGTTAGGGTTTGTGATAAGTTTATGGTTCAGTTTAGGGTTTGTGATAGGGTTATGTTAGTGTTAGTGTTAATGTTAGTGTTAGTGTTAACGTTTGGTTTAGTATTAGGGTTAGGTAAGGGTTATGGTTAGGGATAGGTTATGTTTAGGTTTAAGGTTTGTGTTAGCTTTGTGTTAGGGTTAGTTTTAGTGTTCAGGTTAGGGTTATGGTTCAGGTTAGTGTTAGGTTTAGAGTTACAGTTAGTGTTAACTTTAGTGTCATTGTTAGTGTTAGGGTTAGGGTTAGGGTTATGATTACTGTTAGGTTTAAAGATAGATGTAGGGTTAGTGTAAGGTTTAGGGTTAGAATTAGGTTAGTGTGATGGTTAGGATTAGGGTTACAGTTAGTGATAGGGTTAGGGTTAAATTTAGGGTTACGGTTAGGAATACCAATAGGGTTAGGTTTGGGGTTTGCTTTAGTTTAAGTGTTAGGGTTTAGGGTTAGGTTAGTGTTTGTGTTGGGTTCTGCTTAGGGTTAGTGTTAGGGTTTGTGTTATTGTTAGTGTTAAGGTTAGGGTTTGGATTAGGGTTAGGCTTAATGTTAGGGTTAATGTTAGGTTAAGGGTTAGGGTTAGTGTTAGGTTTAGGGTTAAGGTTAGGGTTAGAGTAAGTGTTAGGTTTAGGGTTAGGGTTAGCGTGAGTGTAAGGTTAAAAGGTTTAGTGTTTGGGTTAGGATTAGGGTTAATGTTAAGGATAGGGTTATGGTTAGGTTTAGGCTATGTGTTAGAGTTCTGGTTAGGTTCACGGTTAGAGTCAGTGTTAGGGTTAGGGTTACGAGTAGGGTTAGTGTAATGGTTACATTTACGGTTAGGATGATTGTTAGTGTTAGCTTTAGGGTTAGGGTTCATGTTAGGTTTATGATTAGGGTTAGATTTAGGGTTAGGGTTAGGGTTAGGTTTAGGTATTTTGTTGAGGTCAGATTATGGTTTTGGTTAGGGTTTGTGTTAGAGTTAGAATTAGGTTAGGGTCAGAGTTTATGTTAGGGTTGGTGTTAGGGTTTGGGTTCGGGTTATGGTTATGGTTACGGGTAGGATTAGGGTTAGAGTTAGGGTAAGGGTTATGTTTGGGTTTAGTGTTAGGGTTAGAGTTAGGGTTAGTGGTAGTTTTAGGGTTTGGGATATGTTTTGGTTTAGGTTTAGGGTTCTTTCAGGGTTAGAGTTATGCTTAGTGTTAGTGTTAGAGTTAGTGTGAGCTTTATGGTTAGGGTTAGAGTTAGTTATTGGTTAGGATAGGGTTAGAGTTTGTGTTAGGTTTAGTGTAAGGGATAGGCTTAAGGTTAGGGTTATGGTTAATATTAGCGTTAGGGTAATTTTTGGGTTTTGGTTAGTGTTAGGGTTGGAATTTGGGTTAAGGTTAGTGTTTGTGTTGTTGGTGGGTTTGTGTTAGGGTTATGATTAGGGATAGGTTTTGTGTTAACTATATGGTTAGGGAGAGGTTTAAGGTTATGCTTATGGTGAGGATTCCTTTTAGGTTTACGGTTAGGTTTAAGGTTAGGTTACATTTAGAGTAAGAATTCCTGTTAGGTTTAGGTTAGGGTTAGGGTTAAAGTTTGGGTTATGATTAGGGTTAGGTTTTGTGTTAACTATATGGTTAGGGATGGGGTTAGTGTTATGGTTACTGTGAGGATTCCTGTTAGGTTTATGGTTAGGTTTAAGGTTAGGTTAGGTTTAGAGTAAGCATTAAGCTTTGTGTTAAGTATATGGTTAGGATTAGATTTAGAGTTAGAGTTAGTGTTAGGGTTAGGATTAGGGTTAGTGTTAGCGTTAGGGTTAGGTTTAGGATAAGTGTTAGGGTTAGGGTTAGGATTAGGGTAATTGTAATGGTTGGGGTTAGGGTTAGGGTTAGAGTTTGTTTTAGGGTTAGGTTTAGGGTTAGGTTTATTGTATGTGTTAGGTTTAGGGTGAAGTTTAGGGTTAGTATTATGGTTAGATTAGGGTTTGCTTTAGTGTTAGAATTAGGTAAGTGTTAGAGTTAGGTTAGGATTACTGTAATGGTTAGGGTTAGTGTTGGTTTTAGGGTTAGGGTTAGGGTTAGGGTTCGTGTTAAGTTTAAGTTTATGGTCACTGTTAGAGTTAAATTTTGAGTTAGGATTAGTGTTAGGTATAGATTTAGCGTTTGTTTTAGGGTTAAGGTTAGGTTAAGGGATAAGCTTATGGTTATGATTAGGTTTAGTGTTAGGGTTAGGGTTGCGGTTAGGGATTGTCTTATGGTTAGGGTATGGGTTAATGTTTGGCTTAGGGTTAAGGTTTCTGTAAGGGTAAGGGTTAGGGTAACAGTTACATTTAGGATTAGTTTAGGTATAGGGTTAGGGTTAGGGTAACAGTTACGTTTAAGTTTAGTGTTAGGGCTAGGTTTAGGGTTAGTGTTAGGGTTAGGGTTAGGGTTAAAGATAGTGTTAGGGTTTGGGTTAGTGTTCGTGTTAGGGTTAGGGTTAGTGTTAGATTTAGGGTTAGGTTAATGGTTATGTTAGGTTTAGTGTTAATTTTTTGTTAGGGTTTGTATTAGGGTTAGGTTTAGGGTTAGGATTAAGGTTACGGTTAGGGTTAGGGTTAGTGTTAGGGTTAGTGTTAGTGTTAGGGTTAGGGTTAGTTTTAGGTTTAGGGTTATGTTTAGAATTAGTGTTAGGATTAGTTTTATTGAGACTATTAGGTTTAGGTTTAGGTTTAGGGTTAGTGTTAGGTTTAGGGTTAGTGCTAGTTTTAGGTATAGGTTTAGGGTTAGGATTAGACTTAGGTTTCGAGTTAGGGTTACGTTTATCTTTAGCCTTAGGCTAAGGCATAGTTTTAGGGTGTTAGGTAAGGGTTAGGATTAGTGTTATGGTTAGTGTTATGGTTAGGTTTAGGGTTAGTGTTTGTGATAGTGTTAGGGTTAGGTTTACGTTTAGGGTTACTGTTAGGATTGTCAATAGGATTACGTTTGGTGTTTGTGTTTGTGTTAGGCATAGTATTAGGTTTAGTTTTAGTTTAGGGTTAGGGTTAGGGTTTGTGATAGGTTAAGGGTTAGGATTAGTGTTAGAGTTAGGGTTAGGGATAGTGTTAGGGTAAGTGTTAGGGTTATGATTAGTGTTACAGTTAGAGTTAGTGTTAAATGTTAGTGTTAGGGATTGGGTTAGTATTAGTGTTAGGGTTAGGGTTTGTATTATGTTTCATGTTAGGTTTAGGATTAGTTTTAGGTTAAGGGTTTGGGTTAGTGTTAGGGTTAGTGTTAGGTTTAATGTTAGAGTTAGGTTTATGGTTATGATTAGGGTTAGAATTAGTTTTAGAGATTGGGTTAGTTTTAGTGGAGTGTTAGGTTTAGTGTTAGGGTTTGGGGTTAGTGTTTCGTTAGATTTAGGATTAGTATTAGGGTTTGTGTTAGGAATAGGGTTAGGGTTAGTGTTAGGGTTACAAAGATGATAAGGGTTAGAGTTAGGATTAGGGTTACTTATAGTATTACTGTTAGGGTTAAGGTTAGAGATAGGCTTAGTATTAGGTTTAGTGTTAGGGTTAGGTTTAGGGTTAGTGTTACAGTTAGGTTTAGGTTTAGAAAAGGGTTAGTGACAGGTTTAGGGATGGGGTTAGTGTTAGAGTTACGTTAGGTAAGTGTTAGTGTTATGGTTAGTGTTAGTGTTAGGGTTAGGTTTAGTTTCAGGGTTAGGTCAAAATTAAGATTAGTGTTCGCTTACGATTTTGGTTAGAGTTTGAGTAAGGGTTTGTGGTAGGGTTAGTGTTAATGTTAGGGATAGGGTTACTTTTCGGATTAGGGTTAGGTTTAGAGTTAGGGTTAGTGTTAGGTTTAGTTTTAGGGTTTGTGTTAGGGTAAGGATTAGTGTTAGGTTTAAGTTTAGGGATATGTTTAGGATTAGTGTTAGGGTTAGGGTTGGGGTTTGGGTTAGGGTTAGTGTTAGGGTTGTGGTTAGGCTTAGATTTAGGGTTAGTTTTATCTTTTGGGTTAACTATATGGTTAGGGATATGGTTACGGTTATGGTAACGGTGAGGATTCCTGTTAGGTTTTCAGTTAGGTTTAAGGTTACATTAGGTTTAGAGTAAGCATTAGGGTTTTTGTCAGTGTTAGATTTATGTTAAAGGTTAGAGTTAGTGTTTGGGTTAGTGTTAGCGATATGTTAAAGGTTAGTTTTAAGGTTAGGGTTGTGTTTGGGTTAAGGTTAGGTTTAGAGTTAGGGTTTGTTTTAGGTTTAGGGTTAGGTTAGGGTTAGGGTTTGTGTCAGGGTTAAGGTTATGGTTATGGTTATGGTTAGTGTCAAGTTTAGATATAGACTTAGGTATGGGTTAGGTTTAGGGTTAATGTTAGGGTTTTAGGTTTAGGGTTAGTTTTAGGTTTAGGGATAGGTTTAGGTTTAGGGTTAGGGTTAGATTTAGGGTTAGGATTATTTTTAGGGTTAGGGTTATGGTTAGGCAGAGTTTTAGCATTAGTGTTAGGGTTAGGATTAGGTTTAGGGTTAGCGTGAGTGTTAGGGTTAAGGTTAGCATTAGATTTTGTGTTAGGAATAGGTTAGGGTTAGGGTAAAGTTTAGGGTTATGATTAGGATTAGCGTTAGGGTTAGGGTTGGGGTTTGGCTTAGTGTTAGGATTATGGTTAGTGTCCAGCTTAGTGTTAGGGTTAGGGTTACTTTTAGAGTTTCTGATAGGGTTAGGGTTAGGGTTAGATTTTTTGTTATTGTTAGTGTTAGGGATGGGGTTAGGTTAGTGTTAGGGTTAGAGTTAGGTATAGGGTAAGTGTCAGGTTTAGGATTAGGGTTAGGGTAAGTGTCATGGTTAAAATTAAATTTATAGTTATAGTTGTGTAAGGGTTAGGATTAGTCTTAGGGTTAGTGTAAGGGTTAGTGTTAGGGTTTTTACTAGGTTTAGGGTTAGGTTTAGGATTAGTTTTAGGGTAAAAGTTAGGTTAGTGTTAGGGATAATATTTTGGTTAAACTTATGGTTAGGTTTAGGGTCAAGGTTAGTTTTAGAGTTAGGGTTAGGGTTAGGGTCAAGTTAAGTGTTAGGGTTAGGTTTATGGTTAGTTTTAGTGTTAAGTTTAAGTTTAGGATTAGGGTAAGTGTTAGGTTTAGGGTTAGGGTTACAATTAGAGTTAGTGTTAGTTTTAGGGTTAGGTTTAGGGTTAGTTTTAGGGTCAGTGTTAGTTAAATTTAGGTTTTCTGTTAATGATAGTGTTAGGGTTAGGGTTCGGTTTTGGTTTAGTGTAAGGGTTAAGATTATGTTTTCTTTTAGGGTTACAGTTATGGTTAAGGTTATAATTAGTGTTAGAGTTAGAGTTAGTGTAAGGGTTAGGGTTAGAATTAGGTATAGGTTTAGTGTTAGTTTTAGGGTTAGTGTTAGGGTTAGGGTTAGGTTGCGTGTTATGGTTCTTGTTAGGGTTAGCGTTAGTGTTATTGTTAGGTTTGGGGTGAGTGTTAGGTTTAGGGTTAGGGTTAGGTTTAGGGATAGTGTTAGGGTTAAAGATAGGTTTAGGTTTAATGTGAGGGTTACAAATAGGATAGTTTTGGAGTTATGGTTAGGGTTAGGTTTAATGTCAGGTTTATGGATAGGGGTACGTTTAATTTTAGTTTTAGGGTTAGGATTGTGTTTAGGGATAGTTATAGGGTTAAGTTTGGGGTTAGGCTTAGTGTTAGTGTTAGTTTTTTGGTTAGTGTTAGGGTTAGTTTACAACTTTCAGACCACGGAGCTGCTCATTGGGGGACTTTTTTGGCTCCGCCCACGTGACCCAGCCTATCGGCCTCAAGAGCAGGAGGATTGTGGGAGGTGGAGAGAAGCTTGGGAGGGAGAGAGAGGCTTGTGGAAAGCCAGTGGTAGCAGTTGAGGCTCTGAGGGTTTTTCCTGAGTGGCTGTTTTGCTTGGCGTGTGTGGTTCTAAAAATAAAGTTAGTATCTTTTGACAAGTGGCTCCTGATTGTGCCCAGCCAGACTGTGGCATTGTGAAATTACTGATATACCCTTTGGAGAACTGGCTATAATTTTTATTTCACCTTCATAATCGGGATCACTTACCCCAGGACTTATCATAAGTCCTTTTAGAGTAGAAGAGCTGCGTCCCAATAATAAGCCTACTGTTCCTTTGGGAAGAGGTCCTTTCACCCCTGTGGGAATGATTTGAACTCCCATCTCTGGAGTTAGTACTGCTCTGGTGGAGGCGCAGATGTCCAACCCTGCGCTCCCTCTGGTTTGTCTGATGAGGGATCTGATGGACAATGTGTCCTGGGCACTACCCTGATGGGGTTGCTGGGTTCCTCCAGTGCTCCGTATATTTGTGGTTTTGGGCCCCGGAGCATTGGGCCCCCCGGTCCACTTTTTGGCAATGGAGCCCGATGCCTTTCTCCACGATATCATGGATAAACACCTGGTCCTTGTTCGTTTTTTGATAATGGAGTACCCTCTATGGTGGTTTGAGAACGGCATTCATTAGCCCAATGTCTCCCTCTACGGCATCGTCGGCAAATACCTGGTATTCTACTCCTTTGATAACTAGTTTTGTTAAACCCTCCTCCAATGGGGCAATTCCTTTTAAAATGTCCTGTTTGTTCACAATTGTAGCATGTTCTTGGCCTGGCATCTAAAGCCTGTTTTACTGTAGCTGCCACAATTTGCCCTTGTTCATTAATGTCTCTGGCATCTAAAGCCTGTTTTACTGCAGCTGCCACGACTTGCTCTTGTTCATTAATGTCTCTACATAATTTAATATATGTGTTTAAATCTTCATGTTTCCATGGTCTAATGATATCTCTGCACCAACGATTCGCTTGCTCATAAGCCAGGTGTTTTAGTAATGGCATTGCTTGTTCTGTATTCCCAAAAACTCTGGTAGCTGTTTGAATAAGCCTATCTACAAATTCAGCATAAGGTTCATTAGCTCCTTGTATTACCTTAGATAATTGACCTTGTAAACCTCCATGTCCTTGTAAAGTCTTCCATGCCTTAATTGCATCTACAGCAATTTGTGCGTATACACCAGGATCATATGCAATTTGTTGCTGCTGATCCTCATAAGGTCCCTTTCCTAACAACATATCTAGATTTCTCTGAGGATAACCAGCTGCTGCATTTTGCCTAGCCATCTCCTTGCAAAATTCCTCATTCGCAACCTTCCATAACAGGTATTGTCCTCCATTTAGCACAGCTTTACATATATTAGCCCAATCTGCTGGCGTCATGTTCAAGTTGTTAATGGATTCGACCATGCTTACAGTGAAGGGTGCTTGAGGACCATAGGTTGTTACAGCCTCTTTTAGCTGCTTCACTGTTTTGAAATTTAAAACTTGGTAAAATCGCTACCCTCCTGCCTCAAATACAGGGCATGTTAATATTTGAGATCTTGTCTCAGGATCCCAACTATCAACTGCGGGGGTTGGGGACCTCCCAGCATATGGAGGTGGCGTTGTTAGTTGGACACTTATGTCCTCTGGTGATAGAAAGGTGTTAGTAGCAGTCTCCTGTAGAGGTGGTGCTGTTGGTTGGACACTTACACCCTCTGGTGATAGAAAGGTGTTAGTTGCAGTCTCCTGTTGTAACTTTCCCCCTGATGGCTTTTTCTGTTTTACACTTTCTTTCTCTGTCTGACTAACTTGAGAGACCTTCTCTTTTACTTGAATCAATATGTCTTCTCCTTCCTCTACCATTGTCTGAACTGAAGGCTTTGGACTAAGCAAACAAGATATGAACGACCACAATGGCAATGTGCCAACTGGCAGAGTCCCTGGGCTTTTCTTTTCTATTCTTTTTAAATCTTCACCATGATGGTTCCATTGTGATATATTTAACAACTCCTCCTTAAAAAGCCATGGGCTACATTTTTGTATTGTATCAACGTATGCCCTGATTGTTCTTGATTTTACTGAGATGCCTCCTTCCTCTAACAATTTACTTAACACTCTTTCAGTTTGTTTTTTACTAATTTCTGATCCCGTATTTCTACTATAATACAACCCAACAAGATGACGCCAAACAAAACCGAGACAGAATGAAATAAAAAGGGAACAACAAAAAGTCATTATGGCCTTTCTATCCTCCTGACATGTGCATCCGTCCTTTCTCCCTATCTGTTCCTCAGACGTAAATAGTTTTTCCTCAGATGTGAGTGGTTTTTCTTCCATCTCACTCATCTCCAGGGACAGGCAACTTAAAACAAAAGTGAAGCAAAATAAAAGAGGAATCTTAAAATGGCTACCCATCATCTTGCCCTGCCCTCAGGAGCGAGCAGTTTCACTTACCCTCAGTCGCTCCCCGTGCGGGTCACCAAATGCCGCAGTCTGGCTGGGCACAATCAGGAGCCACTTGTCAAAAGAAACTAACTTTATTTTTAGAACCACACACGCCAAACAAAACAGCCTCTCAGGAAAAACCCTCAGAGCCTCAACTGCCACCACCGGCTTTCCACAAGCCTCTTTCTCCCTCCCAAGCTTCTTTCCACCTCCCACAATCCTTCTGCTCTTGAGGCCGATTGGCTGGGTCACGTGGGTGGAGCCAAAAAAGTCCCCCAATGAGCAGCTCCGTGGTCTGAAAGGGCAGGGAAACATCCCAATGAGCATCACTGCAGAGGAGCCAATCAGCTAGATGTTGCTGGGGCCGCTGTGAGCCAATCATCAGCCGGCAGCTGGAAGTTTGCTGGCAGCTGGAAGTTTGCTGGGGCCCCTTCGGCTGTGGCTCTCTACAAGGGTTAGAATTTGGTTTAGTGTGAGGGATAGGGTTAGGGTTATGGATAGGGGTAGGCTTCGTTTTAGGGTTAGGGTTAGGCTTAGTTTTATGGTTAGTGTTAGGTTTAGGTTTATGGTTAGTGTTAGGGTAGTGCTAAGAGCCAAGTATATGATGCATGGCATTTTTGGTTGAAAGGTGAGGCCAGCTAGCCATTGAGATGATATGATTATGTTAAGATTTGTATTCATATGGATATTGGACTCCTGCTGTTCACCTTGGCCTGCTATGGGACTCCTGGAGAGTTCCCATTGGTTGGGGAAGTACAGTAGGAGGGAGTTCCAGGGGAGGAACTCTCTCTGGTGGTACAGGGAGAACACAGCCGGGCTTGTGTAGATAGGCAATCTTCCTGGGGGCATATAGAACATTGGCGGCAGTTTCAAAAAATAAAGTTTGTTCCTGCTTGAGTGGCTGGTGAATTTGTGCCCAGCCAGACTGCAGCAATTGGTGGCCCCGTACGGGGAATGCCTGAAGCTTGGAGGTGA
Source organism: Marmota flaviventris (assembly GCF_047511675.1). Taxonomy (NCBI): domain Eukaryota; kingdom Metazoa; phylum Chordata; class Mammalia; order Rodentia; family Sciuridae; genus Marmota; species Marmota flaviventris. The sequence continues at coordinate 504,503 of NW_027287697.1, forward strand.
GTAAAATTGCTCGCCCCTGAGGGAAGGCGACAAAATGGGTGACTATTTCAAAAAATGATGTGTTTTTGTTTTGATTTATTTTGTTTTTGTTTCAAGCTGCCTATCCCTAGAATTTTCTCAGGCAAACTGGGAAAAATGGTTAGCTCAAGGTTTGAAGTTGTTCGGCCCTGAGAAATAGAAAATTGATGCAACTATTCTTTGTTCTGTTTTTGTTTCATTCTGTTTTGGTTTTGTTTTCTGCTATCTTACTGGGTTGTGTTACCTTTATAGTAGATTAGAAACTAGTAAAAAACAAACCAAAAAACTGTTAAGTAAATTGTTAGAGGTCCAGACTATGGTAGAAAACATGTTAGGTCAAGCAAAAGAGAAGGTCTCTCGAGCTAGTCAGACAGAGGAAAATTTGAAGAAAGAAAGCTTAGAGGAAAAACAACTATCAAGCGGGGAATTACAACAGGAGGCTGCTACTAACTCCGTTCTATCACCAGAGGGCGTAATTCAACCAACAGCTCCATCTACAGCTGAGCGGCCCTCAACTACCGTAGTTGATGGACGGAATCCTGAAGCAGGACCCCAAAGATTAGCATGCCCTGTACTTGAGCAGGCAGGAGGGCAACGAATTCACCGTGCTTTAGATTTCAAAACAGTGAAGCAATTAAAGGAGGCTGTAACAAACTATGGGCTGCAAGCACCCTTCACTGTGAGCATGGTCGAATCCATTACCAACTTAGACATGACGCCAGCAGATTGGGCTAACGTGTCAATCTGTGCTAAATGGAGGACAATATTTGTTATGGAAGGTTGCCAATGAGGAATTTTGCATGGAGACAGCTAGGCGAAATGCAGCAGCCGGTTACCCTCAAAGAAATCTAGATATGTTATTAGGAAAAGGACCTTATGAGGGTCAACAGCAACAAATTGAATATGATCCTGGTGTATTCGCACAAATTGCTGTAGATGCAGTTAGGGCATGGAAAATTTTACAGGGGCATGGAGATTTACAAGGTCAATTATCTAAGGTAATACAAGGAACTAATGAACCTTACACTGAATTTGTAGATAGGCTTACTCAAACAGCTTCTAGAATATTTGGAAATTCAGAACAGGCAATGCCATGTATAAAACAACTGGCTTATGACCAAGCAAATTGTTGCTGCAGAGAGGTCATTAGACCATGGAGACATGAAGATTTAAACACATATATTAATTATGTAGATACATTAATGAACAAGGGCAAGTCTTAGCAGCAGTACAACAGGCTTTAGATGCCAGGCCAAAAACATGCTATAATTGTGATCAAACAGGACATTTTAAAAGGAGTTGCCCCATAGGAGGAGAGTTTAACAAAGCTGGGTATCAAAGGAATAGAATACCGGGTATTTGCCCACAATGCCGTAGAGGGAAACATTGGGCTAATGAATGCCATTCTCAAAACACCATAGAGGGTATTCTGTTATCAAAAAACAGACGAGGACCAAGTGTTTACCCACGATATCGTGGAGAAAGGCATCAGGCTCCATTGCCAAAAAACGGACTGGAGGGCCCAATGCTCCGGGGTCCAAAACCACAAATATACGGGGCAATGGAGGAACCTAGCAGCACCATCAAGGTAGTGCCCAGGACACATTATCCATTAAATCCCTCATCAGACAAACTAGAGGGAGCACAGGGTTGGACATCTGTGCCTCTGCCAGAGCAGTACTAACTCCAGAGATGGGAGTTCAGATCATTCCCACAGGAGTAAAAGGACCTCTTCCCCAAGGAACAGTAGGCTTATTATTGGGACGCAGTTCTTCAACACTAAAAGGACTTATGATAAGTCCTGGGGTAATTGATCCCGATTATGAGGGTGAAATAAAATTTATAGCTAGTTCTCCAAGAGGTATATCAGTAATTTCACCAGGAGATAGAATAGCACAGTTATTAATAATACCCAGCCTGCATGATAAATTTTCCAGTCGTACTGTAGAAAGAGGTTCCAAGGGATTAGGCTCCACAGGTGTAGATTGGGCGATGCTGTCTTTAAATTTAGATTCTCGCCCCATGCTAAAACTAAATATTCAAGGACATGACTTTAATGGGATACTGGACACAGGGGCTGACCTTAGCATCATATCTCGTCAAGAATGGCCAAAACATTGGCCATTACAACAAGCCACTCAAATGCTTCGAGGCCTAGGAGTGGCAACTAATCCCAATAGAAGTGCAATGGTATTAGATTGGAAGGATCCTGAAGGATGTGAAGGAACTATACAGCCCTATGTATTGGATCATCTTCCTATAAATTTATGGGGACGAGATGTCCTAGATCAATTAGGTTTGACATTAACAAATAACATCAATCCTAATGCGCCCACTACTAGGTCTAGACAAGGCTTTAGGAAAGAAAAAAGATTAAGAGAACAAGAACAAGGTATGACAGCACCGATTCAAATAGATCAAGAAACAAATAGACATGGATTGGGTTTTCAGAAAGGGCCACTGAGACAATCAAAATTACTTGGAAATCAGAAAGACCAGTGTGGGTTCCTCAGTGGCCCCTGACTAAAGAAAAGATACAAGTAGCCCATGACCTGGTCAAACAACAATTAGCGGAGGGACATATACAACCTGCTGTATCTCCCCGTAATACTCCCATTTTTGTCATTAAAAAGAAATCTGGTAAATGGAGATTATTGCAAGATTTAAGAGCCATTAATAATGAGATGGTTATTATGGGACCTGCTCAATCAGGGATTCCCCAATTGTCTGCTTTACCAAAAACCTGGTATATTTTAGCTATAGATATTAAAGATTGTTTTTTTTTTTCAATTCCAATTCATCCCGAGGATAGTCCACATTTTGCATTTACTATCCCTGCACTAAATCATGAAGGTCCTGATCAGAGATATTAATGGAAAGTACTCCCTCAAGGGATGGCTAATAGTCCAACTATGTGTCACATTTATGTTAACAAAACAATCCAGCCACTTAGAAATCAAAATCCTGAACTACAAATATTTCACTATATGGATGATGTGTTATTGGCACATAAAGATAAAAACACATTGCTAGAATGTTATGCCACACTTACAAATTTATTAAAAAATTATAATCTAAAGATAGGAATAGATAAAGTACAATTAAATCTTCCAATTAATTATTTAGGAGTTCTATTATCCTCAACCATGGTCCGTCCACCAAAAATTCAAATACGAGTAGATCAACTCAAATCACTTAACGACTTTCAAAAGTTATTAGGAGACATAAATTGGATAAGGCCTTATCTAGGCATACCAACAGGAGAGTTGGGACCTTTGTTTGATATTCTAAAAGGTCCATCAGATCAAATTCACCCCGCATGTTGACGCCTGAAGCAAGAAAGGCATTAAAAATCATTGAAACACATATGGAAAATATGCATTTGGATAGAATTGATATAAGTTTGCCTTTATTATTTATTGTATTGCCAACAAAAAAATATTCCTACAGGAGTATTTTGGCAAGAAGGTCCATTATTGTGGATATATTTATCTTATTCTCCTAACACTATTCTTACTAGATATCCTGAGGCTGTAGGACAATTAATACTCAAAGGAATAAAAGCAGCAAAGGGAGTGTTTGGAATTTCTCCCAATAAAATTATTACTCCATATACTATGGATCAAATTGATGAGTTAGATAATGAGTTAAATACTTGGGCAATAATCATGTGTAAATCTAATGGTTCATTTGATAATCACTTACCATCTAATCCTTTGGTGTCTTTTTGGTCTAAGCATCCTGTAGTTTTTCCAAAGATGACAAGAAAAACCCCTATCATGAGTGCTCCAAATATATTCACTGATGGGTCAAATAATGGTACAGCAGCAGTAGCTACCCCTGATCAAACTTTTACATTTTTAGTACCCAAACAATCAGCTCAAAAGGTAGAGCTTAATGCAGTATTACAAGCTTTTATGATGTTTAAAGATTCTGTATTCAATTTATTTTCTGATAGTCAGTATGTAGTTAATGCTATAGTATCCCTTGAAGATGCTGGTAGGATTTCCCCTTCTTCTACTGTTTTCTCTTTGCTTTCCACTATACAAAGTCTAATCTGGGACAGAAAAGATCCATTCTTTATAGGACATATCAGGGCACATACAGGATTGCCTGGAGTTTGGGCAATGAATTAGCAGATAAATCTACACATGACATACATATTTTCTCCACAATAGAAGAAGCTATAAATTTTCATAAAAGGTTCCATGTCAATGCTAATACTTTACAAAAGCATTTTAAAATAACTAAAGAACAAGCCCAACATATAATAAGCCAATGTCAAAATTGTGTGACATTTTTACCACAAGTTAATCTTGGAATCAATCCTAGAGGACTGATACCTAACCATATTTGGCAGATGGACGTCACACACTTGCCAGAATTTGGAAAATTAAAATATTTGCATGTTACAGTTGATACTTCTTCCGGATTTTTGATGGGCTCCCTTCACGCCAGAGAAAAAAAACTAAAGATGTTATAGCTCATTGCTTACAAAATTTTGCCACTGTGGGCGTTCCAAAACAGTTAAAAACAGATAATGGTCCTGGTTATGTGTCTACCTCTTTTAAACTATTTTGCTCATCATTTGGCATTACTCACATAACAGGAATTCCATACAATCCACAAGTACAAGGCATAGTTGAAAGAGGTCATCAAATTATTAAAATGTACTTATTAAAACAAAAGGGGGGTATTGGAAAGGGGTATATATCCCCCAAAGATAAACTTAAAATAACCCTTTTTACTCTAAACTTTTTAAATTTGGATTCATCAGGGCTTAGTGCTGGGGAAAGACATTTGTATCCAAAAAATGTACATAAGCCTAAGGTACTTTGGAAGGATATTCTAACAGGACAATGGAAAGGTCCTGACCTGGTGATAGTCTGGAGTCGGGGCTCTGTTTGTGTTTTTCCACAGGGAGAACAACAGCCGATTTGGATTCCAGAGAGATTAACTAAAACAATTTCTACAGACCAAAAGGAAGATGATTTGACTCAAATCCATAACAGCTGATATGCAGAACTCCAGCTTGGCTATTCTTACATCTGCGACAGTGATTAACGAGGATGCTTTTATCAATATCTATTTTATTATTGCTTTTTCCCACATCATAAAGTTCTATTTTATTTTTGAGCTCATACAGACCTAGGTTAATGGTTTTTCTGATCAGTTTTATATTTTGACTGTGGAGTTTTTAAACATTGCAATGGAGATTTCACCTAGGTAAAGCTACAAGGCCTTTACTATTGTCTAATGTGTTGTGTGTTACGTGTGCACACTTCTGTTTTGTGTTGTATGTCTGTATGTGCGTATGTCCATATATCATATATGAGGAGCATTCATGATTATCGATCCGAATTTTTTTTTTATTATTCACGTGATTTTAATAGTTTAATTTATTTGGGTAAACAGCTGTTGGGTATTGTTTTAATATATGAACAAATTTGAGGTTAACAGATCTGTTTGTTTACTTTCACCTTTCCTTTTCATTATATGTAATAATTCTGTTCAGGATAATGTAAATTGTTCTAAAAATTGTTTTCTTAGTACCTGTTGAAATGTTACATACTTTTTTAGCATCATTGTTGGAATTCCTATTTTCATCTCAATGCCGGTGAATACAAAGATGAAACCAAACTACAACTTCTTCGAGAGTTATCACAACAGACTGTATAAACTCATACATCAATGATTAATAACTCAACAAGTAATGCTCAATCAATGAGTCGATTTATTTTGGGAGGATATGGACATATTGATAGATTCCTCTACTTTGAACTGCTTACAGAACTTGCCTGGACTATGTATCACTTGTATGCATTGTGATCTATCTGTTGATGCAGCAAATTATGGTAGTGCTAGTGTATCTTTGTGATGTGTCACCAGTGATGCAATTTTTCCTAGGAGACTTCAATTGACTTGGTGTCATGGCATTTCTATATCCTCCTCCCTTCTACTAGTGATGGTCTAATTTTGGGGGCCAACAGAGGTGAGGCAAAGAACCTCACCCCCCCCCACTGGTGCATAGGCCTATCCACAAGTATGGCTATATGCTGGACCGGTAGTCAGTGACGGGTATGATCCAATTGCAGTGGTATCAACCTAAGACAGGAGGCTGATGCCTAGAGGTCAGTTTTCCGATGAAGGGTAAGAACCATATGTTGAATTGGACAAACCTAACAGGCACGGTCCCTAGCCAGATTGCTTGTTGCTTAAACAGAAGGGGGGAGATGCTAAGAGCCAAGTATATGATGCATGGCATTTTTGGTTGAAAGGTGATGCCAGCTATCCATTGAGATGATATGATTATGTTAAGATTTGCATTCATATGGATATTTGACTCCTGCTGTTCACCTTGGCCTGCTACAGGACTCCTAGAGAGTTCCCATTGGTTGGGGAAGTACAGTAGGAGGGAGTTCCGGGGGAGGAACTCTCTCTGGTGGTACCGGGAGAATGCAGCGTGTGTGGATAGGCGATCTTCCCAGGGGCCTATAGAACATTGGCGGCAGTTTCAAAAAATCAAGTTTGTTCCTGCTTGAGTGGCTCGTGATTTTGTGCCCAGCCAGACTGCGGCAGGGTAGATTTAAGTTTAGGTTAAGGGTAAGTTTTAGTTTTAGGGTTATGGATACGGTTAAAGTTATTGTTAAAGTTAGGGTTATAGTTAGGGATAGTGTAAGTTTTAGGGTTAGGGTTAGCTTTAGGGTTAGGGCTAGGTTTAGGATTAGGGTTTCTGTTAATGTTAGGTTTAGGGTTAGGGTTACTGTTAGAATTTGGTTTAGGGTTAGGAATAAGGTTAGTGTTAGGTTAGGGTTTGTGTTAGGGTTAAATTTTGTGTTAGGATTAGGGCTAGTGTTAGTTTTAGGGATAGGTTTTGGTTTAAGATTTATTTTAATGTAAGTGTTAGGGTTAGGGTTAGGGTTAGGGTTAGGGTTAGTGTAAGGTTCAGGTTTATGTTTATGTTTAGGGTTAGGATTGGTTTAGGGTTAGGGTTAGGGTTTGTGTAAGTGTTAGTGTAAGGGTGACGGTTAAGATTAGGCTGATTGTTAGGGTTAGAGTTAGGGTTAGGGTTTGGTTTAGCTTTAGGTTTAGGTTTAGCGTTAGGGTTATTGTTAGCTTTAGATTTAGGTTTTGTGTTAGGATTAGAGTTGGGGTTAAGGTTGGGGTTAGTGTTAGTTTTAGGTTTAGTGTTAGTGTTAGGGTTAAAGATAGTGTTAGGTTAGGGTTAGGTTAAGGGTAAGAGTTAGAGTTAGGGTTAGTTTTTGGGTAAGTGTTAGGGTTATGATTAAGGTTATGGTTAGAGTTACTTTTAGTGTTAGAGCAAGGTTAGGGTTAGGGTTAGGATTAGTGTAAGGGTTAGGGTTAGGGTTAGGTTTGGGGTTAGTGCTAGGGTTAGGGGTTATGGGTTTTGTTAATGTTAGGGTTAGGGTTATGGTTAGGATTTGGGTTAGGATTAGAACTAGGATTAGGTTATGGTCAGGGTTATGGTTAGGATTTGTGTTTGGCTTCGAATGAGGGTTAGAGTTATGGTTGATTTTAGCATTAGGGTTAGGTTTAGGGTTAGTGTTAGGGTGAGGGTGAGGGTTTTTGTTATGGTTAGGTTTAGGGTAAGTGTTAGTGTTAGTTTTAGGGATAGATTTATGTTTAGGGTAAGGGATACTCTTAGGAATAAAGATAGGTTAGGGTTAGTGTTATGGTTAGGTTTAGGGATAGTGCTAATTTTAGTGTTAGGGTTAGGGTTAGGGATAGTGTTAGGGTTAAAGACAGGTATAGGGTTACTGTTAGGGTTACGAATAGAATTAGGGTTAGATTTAGATTTAGGCTTAGGTTTAGTGTTAGTGTTACTGTTAGGGTTAGTGTTAGTGTTAGGGTTAGGTTTAGGCTTAGTGTTAGCATTAGTGTTAGGGTTAGAGATAAGGATAGTGTTAATGTTAAGTTTAGGTTTAAGGTTAGGTTTAGGGTTAGGGTTAGGTTTAGGATTGGGTTAGGTTTAGGATTGGGTTTTGGGTTAGTGTCATGGTTAGGTTAGGGTTAGTTTTAGTGTTAGGGTTAGGGGTAGTGTCAGGGTTAGGTAAAGTTTAGCGTTAAGGTTAAGATAGGTTTCGGGTTAAGGTTTGTAATAGGAATTGTGTTATGTTTATGTTTACTGTTAGGGTTAGGGTTATGATTCTTATTAAGGTTAGCATTACAGTTAGGGTTAGTGTTATGTTTATTGTCAGTGTTAGGGTTAGGTTTACGGTTAGGGTTCGGGTTAGGGTTAGTGTTAGGTTTAAATTTAGATTTAGGTTTAGTGTAAGTTTTAGGGTTAGAATTAAGTTTAGTGTGAGGGTTAGATTTAGGGTTAGTGATACGCTTAAGTTTAGGGTTCATTTTAGTGATAGGGATAGGGTTAGGCTTAGGTTTAGGATTAGTGTTAGTGTTAGGGTTAAGTTTAGGATTTGGGTAAGTTTACAGTTAGGGTTAGTGTTAAGGTTAGAGTTAGTGTTAGGCTTAGGGTTAGGGTTAGGTTTAGTGTAAGGTTTAGGGTTAGTGTTAATTTTAGGGTTAGGTTTAGTGTTAATGTTTGGTTAGTATTAGGGTTAGGTTTATGGTTATGGTTATGATTCAGGTTAGGTTTAAAGATAGGGTTAGGGTTAGGTTACGGTTAGTGTTGAGGTAAGGGTTTGTGTTAGGGTTAGATTTTGTGTAAGGATTAGGGTTAGTGTTAGTGTTTTTTAACGTTAGTTTTAAAGTTAATTTTAGGGTTAGCGTTAGGGTTAGTGGTAGTGTAAGGTTTAGGCATCAGTATTGGATTATGGTTAGGATTAGTGTTAGGGTAAGGGTTAGGTTTAGGGTTACGATTAGGGTTCGGGTTCAGGTGAGGGTTAGGGTTAGAATTAGTTTTAGGTTTAGTTTTAGTGTAGGGTTATGGTTTGATTTAGGGTTATGTTTAGGGTTAGTGTTAGGGTCAGGTTTAGGATTAGGTTTAAGGTTAGTATTTGGTTTAAGGTTAGGGTTTGTGTTAGGGTTAGGGTTAGGGTTAGGTTTGGTATTATGGAAAAGGTTATGGTTAGTATTAGGGCTAGGGTTTGTATTAATGTTAGGATTAGGGTTAGGGTTAAAGGTAGATTTGGGGTTTGGGTTAGTGTTAGGTATAGTGCTAGTGTTTGTGTTAAGGTTAGAGTTAGTGTTAGTGTTAGGGTTAGGATTAGTTTTAGGGTTTGTGTTAGGGTTAGGGTTAGGGTTAGGGTTAGTGTGTAGGGTTATGGTTAGGGTTATGTTTAGATTTCATGTTAGGATTAGGGTTAGGTTTAGGGTTAGCGTAAGGTTTAGGTTTAGGTTTAGGTTTAGGGTTACGATTAGGGTTCGGGTTCAGGTGAGGGTTAGGGTTAGAATTAGTTTTAGGCTTAGTTTTAGTGTAAGGGTTAGGGTTAGGGTTAGGTTTAGGGTAGTGTTAGGGTTAGGGTTAGGGTTTGTGTTAGGGTTAGTTTAAGGTTAGGGTTATGGTAACGGTTAGGATTCAGGTTAGGGTTAGTGTAGAGTCAGGGTTACGATTATGTTTTTTGTTAGGTTTGAATTTAGGGTTAGTTTAGGTTTAATTTTAGGGTTAGGGTTATCGTTAGGGTCAGTTTTAGGGTGAGAGTTAGTAATCATAATATGTTTAGGGTTAGTATTTCTGTTAGGTTTAGTTTTAGGGTTAGGTTTAGTGTTAGGTTTAGAGTTAAGGTTATGGTTAGGGTTAGGGATAGTGTTAGGTTTAACGATATGTTTAGGGTTAGTATTAGGGTTTCAAATTGGTTAAGGATTAGATTTATGGTTAGGGTTAGGGTGAGGGTTATTGATAATGTAAGTGTTAAGGTTGGGGTTACTGTTAGGCTTAGTGTTAGGTTTAAGGTGAAGGTTAATTTTAGTTTAAGTTTAGAATTATGCTTAGTGATAGTGTTAGGGTTAAAATTAGGGTTTGAATTAGGGTTATGTTAGCATTAATGTTAGTGTTAGGTTTAGAATTAGGGTTAGGTAGGGGTTAGGGTTAAGGTTAGGTTAGTTTTAGGGTTAAGGATTGGGTTATCATTTGTGTTAGGTTTAGGTTTAGTGTTAGGTTTAGGGTTACCATTCAGATTACGGTTAAGGTTAGAGTTACGGTTAGTGTCAGGTTTAGTGTTAGTGTTAGGGTTAGGGGTAGGATTAGGTTTACTGTTATGCTTAAAGTTAGTTTTAGGGTTAGTTTAAGGGTTAAGATTATAATTAGGGTTAGTGTGATGGTTAGGGTTAGGTTTAGGATTGTGTTACCTTTAGCATTAGTGTTAGGTTTAGGGTTTGTGTTAGAGTTAGGGTTAGTATTAGGGTTAAGTTTAGGATTAGGTTTTAAACTTAATGTTACTGTTAGTGTTAGATTGTTTTATGATTAATGTTAGGTTTAGGGTTAAGGTTAGTGTTAGGGTTAGGTTGAAGTTTAGTGTTAGTGTTAGAGTTAGGGTTAGTGTTTTTGTTAAGTTTAGGGTTAGGTTTAGTGTAAGGGTTACATTTACGATTAGGTTTAGGTTAGTATTTGGTTTAAGGTTAGGGTTTGTGTTAGGGTTAGGGTTAGGGTTAGGTTTAGTATTATGGAAAAGGTTATGGTTAGTATTAGGGCTAGGTTTAGGGTGAGGGTTAGGGTTACTGTTAGGGTTAGATATAAGATTTGTGTTAGGGTTAGGGGTATGGTTAGGATTAGTGTTAGTGTTAGTTTTAGGGTTAGAGTTCAGGTTAGGCTTAGGATTAGGGTTAGGGTTTGTGTTAAGTTCAGCGTTAGGTTATGTGTTAGGGTTTTGGTTAGGTATAGTTTATAGTTAATGTAAGGGTTATGGTTATAGTTAGGCTTAGGGTTGGTGTAAGGGTTAGGGTTATGTTTAGGTTTAGCGTTAGTGTTAGGATTAGGGTTATGTTTTATTTTAGGGTTAGGTTCAGAGATAGGGTTAGAATTAGTGTTAGGTTTAGGGTAAGTTTAGAGTTAGTGTTAGGGTTAGGCTTAGTGTTTGGGTTTTGGTTTTGGTTAGTATTTGGGTTAGAAATAGATTTAGGGTTAGATTAGGTCAGGGTTATGGTTAGGGATTGTGTAATTGTTAAATTTATGATTACGGTTAGAGTTAGGGTTAGTGTTAGGGTTAGGGTTCCTGTTATGTTTAGGGTTAGGTTTAGTGTTAGTGTTAAATTTAGGGTTAGTGTTAGGTTTAGGGTTAGGTTAGGGTTAGGGTTAGGAATAGTGTTAGGTTTAAAGATAGGTTTAGGGTTAGTGTTAAATTTATGAATAGGATAAGGGTTAGAGTTAGGGATTTGGCTAGGGTTAGGGTTAGTGTTACTGTTAGGGTTAGGGTTAGGGTTAGGGGTAGACTTAATTTTACGGTTATTTTTATGTTTAGGGGTAGGTTCAATGTTACATTTATGGTTAGGATTAGGTTTATGGTTAGTTATAGTGTTAGGATTGGGTTTATGGTTAGTGTTAGTATTATGTTAGGGTTAGTGTTAGTTTTAGTGTTAGTGTTAGGGTCAGTGTTAGGGTTAGGTAAGGGTTTGGGTTATGGTTAGGTTAGGTTTAGAGTGAAGGTTTGGGTTAGGATTTGTGTTAGAGTTAGGTTTATTTTTAGGGTTAGGGTTACAGTTTGGTTTTGGGTTAGGGTCAGTGTTAACCTTAGGGTTAGGGTTATGGTTAGTTTTAATTTAAGGTTAAAGTTAGTTATAGCATTTGTGTAAGGGTTAGGGTTAGAATTAGGGTTAGTGTGATGGTTATGTTTAAGGTTAGTTCTAAGTTTAGGGTTAAAGACGCTTTAAGGTTAGTGTTAGGTTTAGTCTTTGGGTTAGGGTTAGTGTTAGGTCAGGGTTAGTGTTATGGTTAGTATTAGGGTTAGTGTTATGGTTTGATTTAGGGTTATGTTTAGGGTTAGTGTTAGGGTCAGGTTTAGGATTAGTTTTATGATTCATTTAGGGTTAAAATTAAGTTTAGAGTTAGGTTTAGGGTGTTAGGTTTAGGGTCAGGGTCAGTGTATGTGTTAGGGTTCTGGTTAGGTTTCTGGTTAGAGTTAGCGTTATGGTTAGGTTTTGCCTTAGGGTAAGTGCAAGGGTTACAGTGAGTGTTAGTTTTAGGTTTAATGTTAGTTTTTGGATTACAGTTTTGTTAGGGTTAGGGTTTGTTTAAGGGTTAGGTTAGGGTTAGGGTTAGGATTTGTGATAGGGTAGAGTTAGTGTTAGGGTTAGAGTTAGATATACAGTTAGGGTTAGTGTTAGAGATAGGGTTTCGGTTAGAGTTAGGCTTAGCGTTAGGTTTAGGGGAAATGTTAGACTTAGACTTAGTGTTAAGGTAAGTTTTAGGGTTAGGATTAAGGTAATGGTTAGAGTTAGTGTTAGGGTTAAGCTTAGTTTTAGGTTTTGTAAGGGTTAGGGTTAGGTTTAGGTTAGGTATAGGAATAGAGTTTAGTTTAGGGTTTTTTAGGGTTAGGGTTATGTTTCAGGTTCAGAATAGGGTTAGAGTTAGTATTAGTGTTAGGTTTAGTGTTAGCATTGGTATTATGGTTAGGTTTAGGGTTAGAGTTAGATTTAGTGTTAGGGTAAAAGGTAGTTTTAGGGTTAGTGTAAGGGTTAGGGTTAGAATTAGGGTTAGTGTGAGGGTTAGGTTTAGGGTTAGGTTTAATTTTAAGGTTAGGGTTAGTGTTAGCTAAAGGGTTCACTTTAATGTTAGTGTTATGTTTAGAATGAGGTTTATGGTTAACTTTATGATTCTGGTAAGGATTAGGTATAGTGTTAGGGTTAGTTTAGGTTTAGGGTTAGGTTTAGGGTTTGTGTTACAGTTAGATTTAGGGTTGGGATTAGGGTTAGTGTTAGGGTTAGTGTTAAGGTTAAGGTTAGGATATGTGTTAGGGTTCTGGCTACAGTTACACTTAGAGTTAGTGTTAGGTTTAGGATTAGTGTTAAGGTTAGTGTAAAGGTTAGGTTTAGGATTAGTCTTAGGTTTAGAATTAGGGTTTGTTTTAGGGTTAGTGTTAATGTTAGGGTTAGAATTTGTGTTAGGTTTAGGGTTAATGTAAGGGTTAGGGTTACTGTTAGGATTAGGGTTAGTATTAAGGTTAGGATTAGGTTTTTTGTTAGGGTTAGTGTTAGGGTTACGGTTTGTTTTGTTGATTTGTTTTAGGGTTGGGGTTAGTGTAAGGTTTAGAGTTAGTGTTAGAATTACGATTAGGGTTAGGGTTAGGTTAAGTTTAGACTTATGTTTGGGTTAGGGGTGGTGTTAGGGTTAGGGTTAGAACAAGCTTTAGATTTAACATTAGCTTTAGGTTTAGGTTTAGTGTTAGGGTTAGTATTAGGGTTAGTGTTAAGGTTAGGATTAGATTTAGTGTTAGGGTTAGGGTTAGGTTTAGGGTTAGTGTTAGGGTTAGGGTTAGTGTTAGGGTTAGGATTAGGGTTAGAGTTACGTTTCATCTTAGGTTTAGGATTAAGGTTAGTTTTAGGGTTAAGGTTAGTTTTATGGTTAGAATTAGGTTTAATGTCAGTGTTACTTTTAGGGTTAGCATTAGGCTATGTGTTAGGGTTCTGGTTAGATTTCATGTTATGTTTAGGGTTAGGTTTAAAGTTAGTATGAGGGTGACAGTTAGGGTTAGGTTTAGTGTTAGTGTCAGGTTTAGGGTTAGGGTTTTTGTTAGGGTTATGTTTAGGGTTATCTTTAGGGTTAGGGTTAGGTTTATTGTTAGGGAAATGGTTAGGGTTAAGTTTACGACTAGGTTTAGAGTTAAGTTTAGGGTTAGTCTTAGGGTTAGTTTTAGGGTTCAGGTTAGTGTTAGGGTTATGGATAGGATTTGTGTTAGGGTTAGGGTAAGGATTAGTGGTAGAATTAGTGTTAGGGTTAGTGTTAGGTTAGGGTTTTTGTTAGGGTTAGAGTTAGGTATAGGGTTAGGGTTAGGGTTTAAGTTAGTTTTATGGTTAGGGTTAGTTTTAGGGTTAGTGTTAGGGTTAGGTTTATTGTAAAGGTTAGGAGTAGTTTATGGTACGTGTTCGAGTTACGGTTAGGATTAGGGTAAGTGTTACGGGTAAGGGTAAGGTTGCGTTTAGAGTTATTGTTAATTTTTTAGGGTTTGGGTTATGGTTAGTGTAAGGGTTAGGTTTAGGGTTAGGTATAGGTTTAGTCATAGGTTTAGGTTTTGTTTAGGGTTAGGCTTAGGTTAGGTTTAGAATTATTGTTATGCTTATGGGGTGTGTAATGTTTAGGGTTAGGATTAGGTTTACGGTTAGTTTTAGGGTTAGGGTTTGTGTTACAGTTAGGGTTAAAGTTCGTGAAAAGCTTATGGTTAGATTTCGGGTTAGGTTTAGGGTTACTATTAGGTTAGGGTCAGGGTTACGATTAGGGTTTTTGTTAGGGTTAGATTTACAATTTGGGTTACAGTTAGTGTTAGAATTAGGGATAGGGTTAGGGTTACTGTAAGAGTGAAGTTTAGGGTTATGGTTAGATTTAGTGGTAGAGTTAAAGTTAGGTTTATTGTTAGTGTAAGGGTTAGGGATAAAATTGGGATTAGAGTGAGGGTTAAGTTTAGGGTTATGGTTAGTATTAGGGTTTGTGTTAGGGATAGGGTTAGGGTTAGTGTTAGGGTTACACATAGGATTTGGGTTAGAGTTAGGGTTAGGGTTATTTTTAGTATTAATGTTAGGGTTAGGTTTAGTGTTAGGCTTAGTGTTAGGTTTAGTGTTAGGGTGAGGTTTAGGGTTAGGGTTAATTTTAGGTTTAGGTTTTGGGTTAGGTTTAGTGATAGGTTTAGGTTTGGTGTTAGGGTTAGAGTTAGGGTTAGGTTAGTGTTAGTGTTAGGGTTAGTGTTAGTGTTAGAGTTAGGGTTAGGGTTACTTTTAGGGTTAGGTATGGGGTACTTTAAGGTTAGGTTAGGTTTAGTGTTAGAGTTTGGGTTAGGGTTTTTGTTATGGTTAGATTTAGTTTTAGGTGTAGTGTTAGGGTTAGGGTTAAGTTTGGGGTTAGAGTTAGGGTTAGTGTTAGGTTTAGTGTTACGGTTAAACTTAGGTTTCGGATTAGTGTATGGGTTAGGGTTATAATTAGGTTTTTTCTGAGGGTTAGGTTTAGGGTTAGGGTTAGGGTGATGGTTAGGGTTATGGTTAGTGTTAGGTTTATGGTTAGGATTATCATTATGGTTTGGTTTAGGTATTGGTTTAGCGTTAGTGTTAGATTTAGGGTTAGCGTTAGTTTTGTTATTACGGTTATAATTTGGGTTAGTGTTATGGTTAGGTTTAGGGTTAGGTTTAGGTTTAGTGTTAGGTTTAGGGTTAGGTTTTGTGTTAGGTTTAGGGTCATGGTTAGGCTTAGGCTTAGGCTTAAGTTTAGGGTTAGGGTTAGGGTTAGGGTTAGGTTTAGGGTTTAGGTTAGGGTTAGGGTTAGTGTTAAGATTTCGGTTGGGGTGAGGGTTAGATTTTGTGTTCGGGTTCTGTTTAGGGTTACGTTTAGAGTTAGTGTTAGGGTTAGGGTTAGAGATAGGGTTAGTGTAAGAGTTGCATTTACAGTTAGGTTTAGGGTTACTGTTAGCTTTGGGGTTAGTGTTTGTGTTAGGGTTCAGAATAGGGTTAGAGTTAGGGTTAGGATTAGGTTTAGGGTTTGTGTTAGGATAGGTTAGGGTTAGTGTTTGTTTTTGGGTTAGGCTAACGGTTTCGGTTACGGTTACAATTACAGGTAAAATTATTTTTAGAGTCTCGGTTAGGGATATATTTAGGGTTATTGTAATGGTTAAGGTTAGGTTTAGTGTTAGGTTTACGTTAGGGTTAAGTTTAGGTTTAGGGTCATTATTAGGGTAAGGGTTTTGCTTAGTGTTTGAGTTAGGGTTAATGTTAGGTTTAGGGTTAGGGTTAGGTTTAGGGATAGGTTTAGGTTTAAGTTTGGGTTATGGTTAGGATTAACCTTAGGGTAAGTTTTGGGTTTTGTGTTAGTGTTATGTTTAGGATTAAGATTAGCTTTAGGGTTAGTGTTTGGTTAGGATTAGGATTTGTTTTAGGTTTATGGTTAGGGTTACATTTAGAGTTAGATATAGTGTTAGGTTTAGACTTATTGTTAGAGTTTGTGTTAGTGTTAGGTTTAGGGTAATAGTTAGGGTTTGATTTAGGATTAGTATAAGTGTTAGCATTAGGGTTAAGGTTATGGTTAGAGTTGGTTTTAATGTTAGGGTTAGGGTTAGTGTAAGGATTAGGGTTTGTGTTAGGTTTAGGGTTAGTGCTAGGGTTGGATTAGGGTTTGTTTTATAGTTAGTTTTAGGTTAGGTTTAGAATTAATTTTAGGCTTGTGTCAGTGTATGGGTAAGAGGTAGGGTTCGGTTTAGGGTTATTTTTAGTATTAGGGTTAGGGTTTGTGTTATATTTATGGTTAGGGTTAAGGTTACGTTTATATTGGGATTTGAGTTCGTGTTAGGCTTAGTGTTAGGTTAGGGTTAGGGTTATGTTTAGGGTTTTTGTTAGGTTAGATTTAGGGTTAGGTTAAGGGTTTGTGTGAGTGTTAGTGTTAGGATTAGTGTTAGGTTAGTATTAGGATGAGGGTTAGGGTTTTTGTTATGGTTAGAGATACGGTTAGTGTTAGGGTTACATTTAAGTTTTGGGTTAGGGTTAGTGTTAGGTTTAGACTTACAAATAGGTTTGGGGTTAGGGATAGTTTTAGGGTTAAAAATATGTTTTAGGTTTAGTGTTAGGGTTGGGCTTAGAGTTAGGGATAATTTTAGTTTCAGGGTTAGGGTTAGGGTTAGTGTTAGGTAATGATAGGGTTAGGGTTATTGTTAGGGGTATGGTTAGGGTTAGTTTTATAGTTAGGTTTAGGTTTAGGGTTAGTGTTAGTTTTAGTGTTAGGCTTAGGGTTAGGGTTTGTGTCAGGGTGAGGGTTAGGGTTATAGATTGAGTTAGAATTAGGGTTAGTGTTAGGTTTATGGATAGGATTTGTGTTAGATTTACAGTTAGGGTTAAGTTTAGGTTTAGTGTTAGGGTTATGCTTAATGTTAGGGTTAGGGTTAGTGTTAGGATTATGTTTAGGGTTAGTGTAAGGGTTCATGTTAGGGTTAGGGTTATGGTTAGGGTTAGATTTAGGGTAAGTGTTAGGTTAAGGGTTAGGGTTAGGGTTACATTTAGTGTTAGGTTTTGGTTTAGGGTTCGGGTTAATGTTAGGGATAGGATTAGGGTTAACTTTATGGTTTGTTTTAAGGTTTGGTTTAGGGTTTGTGTTAGGTTTAGCGTTACCATAAGCGTTAGGATAATGGTTATACTTAGGATAAGGGTTAGGATTACCGTTAGGTTTAGGGTTAGGTTAGAATTAAAGTTAGGGTTATGGTTTGTGTTAGGGTTAGATTTATGCTAAGGGTTAGGTTTAGGTATTGTGTTAGTGTTAGGGTTAGGTTTTGGTTTAAGTTTAGTTTTAGAGTTAGGGTTAGGGTTAGGGTAAGTGTAACGATAGGTTAGTTTTAGGCTTAGGGTTATATTAGGGTTAGAGTAATCTAGGATAAAAGTTAGTGTGAGAGTTAGGGTTAGGGTTAGTGTTAGAATTAAAGTTTGAGTTATGATTAGGGTTAGGTTTAGTTTTAGGATTTTTTTAAGGTTTGGATTACGTTTAGGGTTAGGGTTAGAGTTAGGGTTAGGATTAGTGTTAGGGTTAGATTTGGGGTTTGGGTTAGTGTTAGGGTTAGGGTTAATATTAGGGTTACGGTTTAATTTTGTGTAAGGATTATGGTTAGGGTTAGTGTTGGGTTACGGTTACCCTTTGGATTAATTTACGTTTAAGGATGGGGTTCAGGTTACAGTTACGATTAGGTTTAGGTTTAGGGTTAGGGTTACTGTTAGTGCTAGGTTTTTGGTTAGGGTTAGGGTTAGTGTTAGTTCTAGGTTTAGGTTTAAGTTTACGGTTAGTGTTAGGTTTAGGGTGAGGTTTAATGTTAGTTATAGTGTTACAGATATGGTTTGCATTAGGTTTAGGGTTAGGTTTAGTGTTAGAATTAAAGTTATATTTAGAGTTAGGTTACATTTAGTGTTACGGTTTGGGTTAGGGTTTGTGTTACGGTTAGAAATAGGATTAGGGTTAGGGTTAAGGTTAGGGTTAGGGTTAGTGTTAGGGTTAGTATTATGGTTAGTGATAGGGTTAGTATTAGAGTTAGGGTTAGGTTTAGTGATTTGGAAACGTTTAGGTTTATTGTTACCAGTAAGGTTAGTGTTACGGTTAGGTATAGTGTTTGGTATAGGTTTGGGGTTTTGGTTAGTTTTAGAGTTAGGTTTAGGGTTATATTTACGCTTTGGATTTGTGTTAGGTTTATGGATAGGGTTAGAGTTATGTTAGGGTTAGGGTTATGTTTAGGGTTTTTAGGGTTAGATTTTGTGTTAAGATTTGGGTTAGTGTAAGTTTAGTGTTAAGTTTTTGTTTAAGGTTAGTTTTAGAGTAATGGTTAGGGTTAGGGAAAGAGTTAACATTAGGTTACAGTTAGGGATAGAGTTATGGTTAGGGTTATATTAGGTTTACTGTTATGATTAAGGTTATTGTTGTTGGTAGGGTTAGGGTTAGTTTTAGGGTAAGAGATAGTGATAGGGTTAGGGTTAGGATTAGAGTTAAAACTTTGTCTTAAAATTAGGGTTAGGATTTGGTTTGGGGTTTGTTTTAGGGTTAGGGTTATTTTTATGGTTAAATTTATGGTTTCGGTTATGATTACCTTAGGGTTAGCATTGGGGTTTGGGTTAGTGTTAGGTTTAGGATTAGGGTTACAGTTAGGATTAATGTTAGCTTTAGGGCTAAGGTTTGTGTAAGGGTTATGATTGGCATTATGGTTATGGTTAGGTTAATTGTTCGAGTTAGTGTTAGGGTTCATGTTAGGTTTAATATTTGCCGCAGTCTGGCTGGGCACAATCAGGAGCCACTTGTCAAAAGAAACTAACTTTATTTTTAGAACCACACACGCCAAACAAAACAGCCTCTCAGGAAAAACCCTCAGAGCCTCAACTGCCACCACCGGCTTTCCACAAGCCTCTCTCTCCCACACAAGCTTCTTTCCACCTCCCACAATCCTCTTGCTCTTGAGGCCGATTGGCTGGGTCACGTGGGCGGAGCCAAAAAAGTCCCCCAATGAGCAGCTCCGTGGTCTGAAAGGGCAGGGAAACAGTCCAATGAGCATCACCGCAGAGGAGCCAATCAGCTAGATGTTGCTGGGGCCGAGGAGCCAATCAGCTAGATGTTGCTGGGGCCGCTGTGAGCCAATCATCAGCCGGCAGCTGGAAGTTTGCTGGCAGCTGGAAGTTTGCAGGGGCCCCTTCGGCTGTGGCTCTCAACAAATATTGAGTTTATTTTTAGGGTTAGGGTTAGGGTTAGGGTTAGGGTTAGGTTTAGGGTTAGCATTATGGTTAGTGATAGGGTTAGTATTAGAGTTAGGGTTAGGTTTAGTGATTTGGAAACGTTTAGGTTTATTGTTACCAGTAAGGTTAGTGTTACGGTTAGGTATAGTGTTTGGTATAGGTTTGGGGTTTTGGTTAGTTTTAGAGTTAGGTTTAGGGTTATATTTACGCTTTGGATTTGTGTTAGGTTTATGGATAGGGTTAGAGTTATGTTAGGGTTAGGGTTATGTTTAGGGTTTTTAGGGTTAGATTTTGTGTTAAGATTTGGGTTAGTGTAAGTTTAGTGTTAAGTTTTTGTTTAAGGTTAGTTTTAGAGTAATGGTTAGGGTTAGGGAAAGAGTTAACATTAGGTTACAGTTAGGGATAGAGTTATGGTTAGGGTTATATTAGGTTCACTGTTATGATTAAGGTTATTGTTGTTGGTAGGGTTAGGGTTAGTTTTAGGGTAAGAGATAGTGATAGGGTTAGGGTTAGGATTAGAGTTAAACTTTGTCTTAAAATTAGGGTTAGGATTTGGTTTGGGGTTTGTTTTAGGGTTAGGGTTATTTTTATGGTTAAATTTATGGTTTCGGTTATGATTACCTTAGGGTTAGCATTGGGGTTTGGGTTAGTGTTAGGTTTAGGATTAGGGTTACAGTTAGGATTAATGTTAGCTTTAGGGCTAAGGTTTGTGTAAGGGTTATGATTGGCATTATGGTTATGGTTAGGTTAAGTGTTCGAGTTAGTGTTAGGGTTCATGTTAGGTTTAATATTTGCCGCAGTCTGGCTGGGCACAATCAGGAGCCACTTGTCAAAAGAAACTAACTTTATTTTTAGAACCACACACGCCAAACAAAACAGCCTCTCAGGAAAAACCCTCAGAGCCTCAACTGCCACCACCGGCTTTCCACAAGCCTCTCTCTCCCACACAAGCTTCTTTCCACCTCCCACAATCCTCCTGCTCTTGAGGCCGATTGGCTGGGTCACGTGGGCGGAGCCAAAAAAGTCCCCCAAGGAGCAGCTCCGTGGTCTGAAAGGGCAGGGAAACAGTCCAATGAGCATCACCGCAGAGGAGCCAATCAGCTAGATGTTGCTGGGGCCGAGGAGCCAATCAGCTAGATGTTGCTGGGGCCGCTGTGAGCCAATCATCAGCCGGCAGCTGGAAGTTTGCTGGCAGCTGGAAGTTTGCTGGGGCCCCTTCGGCTGTGGCTCTCAACATCTCCCCCTCTCTGTTTAAACAACAAGCATGTGGCTTAGGGACCATGTCTGTTAGGCAGTCCAATTCAACATATGGTCCTTACCCGTCATCGGATAAACTGACCTCTAGGCGTCAGCCTCCTGTCTTAGGTTGGTACCACTGCAATTGGATCATACCCGTCACTGACTACCGGTCCAGCATACAGCTATACTTGTGGATAGGCCTTTGCACCAGTGGGGGGGGTGAGGTTCTTTGCCTCACCTCTGTTGGCCCCCAAATTTTAGACCATCACTAGTAGAGGAGGATGCAAAATGCCATGACATTAAGCCAATTGAGGGCTCCTTTGAAAAATTGTACCACCGGTGACATCATCAGCAAAAATACCCCAACACTACCACAAGTCGCTGCACCAACAGATAGTTCACAATGCATACAGGTGAGCTCACAATGTGTCCAGGCAAGTTCTGCAAGCAGTTCAGTGATGGCTATTGTAGAAGCTGTAGATTGGTTTTATCTTTGACTTCACCAGCACTGGGATGAAGATAGGAATTCTGGCAATAATGGCTAAAGAAAAAACTATGTAACATTACAGAAGGCACTAAAAGAAAACAATTTTCTTAACAATTTACATTGTCTTCACCGGCACTGGGATGAAGATAGGAATTCTGGCAATAATGGCAAAAGAAAAAATTATGTAACATTACAGAAGGCACTAAAAGAAAACAATTTTCTTAACAATTTACATTATCTTTAAGAGAATTATTAAATATAATGAAAAGGAAAGGTGAAAGTAAACAAACAGATCTGTTAACCTTCTTTATTGTTTACATATTAAAACAATCCTCAACAGTTGTTTACCCAATTTAAATTAAACCATATAAATCACGTGAAAAAAAATTTTGGATCCATTTTATCATGAGCGCTCATCATATATGATATATGGACATACGTACATTCAAACATATAACACAAAACACAAGTGTGCACACATAATATAATACATACAACACATAACATTATAGTAAAGGCCTTATAACTTTTTACAGGTGAAATCTCCATTGCAATGTTTAAAAACTCTATAGTCAAAAAATAGAACTGATCAGCAAAACATTAACCTAGGTCTGTATGAGCTCAAAAAACAAAATAGAACTTCATGATATGGCAAAGGGCAATAATAAAATAAATATTGAAAAAAGCATCCTGGTTCTGTTGCAGATGTAAGAATAGCCAAACTGGAGTTTTGGATATCAGTTGTTATGGATTTGAGCCAAATCATCTTCTTTTTGGTCTGTAGAAATCGCTTTAGTTAATCTTTCTGGAATCCAAATCGGCTGCTGTTCTCCCTGTGGAAACACATAAACAGACCCCTGACTCCAGACAATCACTGGGTCAGGACCTTGGTTAATCTCTCAGGAATCCAAATCGGAAAATTCAAATACGAGTAGATCAACTCAAATCACTTAATGACTTTCAAAAGTTATTAGGAGATTTGAGTTGATCAACTTGTATTTGAATTTTTGGTGGACGGACCATGGTTGAGGATAATAGAACTCCTAAATAATTAATTGAAAAATTTAATTGTACTTTATCTATTGCTATCTCTAGATTATATTTTTTAATAAGTTTGTAAGTGTGGCATAACATTCTAGCAATGTGTTTTTATCTTTGTGTGCTAATAATACATCATCCATATAGTGAAATATTTGTAGTTCAGGATTTTGATTTCTAAGTGGCTGGATTACTTTGTTAACATAAATTTGACACATAGTTGGGCTGTTAGCCATCCCTTGAGGGAGTACTTTCCATTCATATCTCTGATCAGGAACATCATGATTCAGTGCAGGGATAGTAAATGCAAAACCTGGACTATCCTCAGGATGAATTGGAAATGAAAAAAAAAAACAATCTTTAATATCTATAACTAAAACATACCAGGTTTTTGGCAAAGCAGACAACTGAGGAATCCCTGATTGAGCAGGTCCCATAATAACCATCTCATTATTAATGGCTCTTAAATCTTGCAATAATCTCCATTTACCAGATTTCTTTTTGATGACAAAAATGGGAGTATTATGGGGAGATACAGAAGGTTGTATATGTCCTTCCGCTAATTGTTGTTTGACCAGGTCATGGGCTGCTTGTATCTTTTCTTTAGTCAGGGGCCACTGAGGAACCCATACTTGTCTTTCTGATTTCCAAGTAATTTTTATTGTCTCAGTGGCCCTTTCTGAAAATCCAACCCATGTCTGTCTGTTCCTTGATCTATTTGTATTGGTGCTGCTATACCTTGTTCTTGTTTTTCTAATCTTTTTCCTTTCCTAAAACCTTGTCTAGTCATAATAGTGGGTGCATTTTGGTTGATGTTATTTGTTAATGTCAAACCTAATTGATCTAGGATATCTCGTCCCCATAAATTTATGGGAAGATGATCCAATACATATGGCTGTATAGTTCCTTCACATCCTTCAGGATCCTTCCAATCTAATACCATTGCACTTCTATGGGGATTAGTTGCCACGCCTAGGCTTCGAACCGTTTGAGTGGCTTGTTGTAATGGCCAATGTTTTGGCCATTCTTGACGAGAGATGATGCTAAGGTCTGCACCTGTATCCAGTAGCCCATTAAATTCATGTCCTTGAATATTTAGTTTTAGCATGGGGCGAGAATCTAAATTTAAAGAAAGCATAGCCCAATCTACACCTGTGGAGCCTAATCCCTTGGAACCTCTTTCTACAGTACGACTGGAAAATTTATCATGTAGGCTGAATATTATTAGTAACTGTGCTATTCTATCTCCTGGTGAAATTACTGATATACCCTTTGGAGAACTGGCTATAATTTTTATTTCACCTTCATAATCGGGATCAATTACCCCAGGACTTATCATAAGTCCTTTTAGAGTAGAAGAACTGCGTCCCAATAATAAGCCTACTGTTCCTTTGGGAAGAGGTCCTTTCACCCCTGTGGGAATGACTTGAACTCCCATCTCTGGAGTTAGTACTGCTCTGGCAGAGGCGCAGATGTCCAACCCTGCGCTCCCTCTGGTTTGTCTGATGAGGGATCTGATGGACAATGTGTCCTGGGCACTACCTTGATGGGGTTGCTGGGTTCCTCCAGTGCTCCGTATATTTGTGGTTTTGGGCCCCGGAGCATTGGGCCGCCCTGTCCATTTTTTGGCAATGGAGCCCCATGCCTTTCTCCACGATATCGTGGATAAACACCTGGTCCTTGTTCGTTTTTTGATAATGGAGTACCCTCTATGGTGGTTTGAGAACGGCATTCATTAGCCCAATGACTCCCTCTACGGCATCGTCGGCAAATACCTGGTATTCTACTCCTTTGATACCTAGTTTTGTTAAACCCTCCTCCAATGGGGCAATTCCTTTTAAAATGTCCTGTTTGTTCACAATTGTAGCATGTTCTTGGCCTGGCATCTAAAGCCTGTTTTACTGCAGCTGCCACAATTTGCCCTTGTTCATTAATGTCTCTGGCATCTAAAGCCTGTTTTACTGCAGCTGCCACGACTTGCTCTTGTTCATTAATGTCTCTACATTATTTAATATATGTGTTTAAATCTTCATGTTTCCATGGTCTAATGATATCTCTGCACCAACGATTCGCTTGCTCATAAGCCAGGTGTTTTAGTAATGGCATTGCTTGTTCTGTATTCCCAAAAACTCTGGTAGCTGTTTGAATAAGCCTATCTACAAATTCAGCATAAGGTTCATTAGCTCCTTGTATTACCTTAGATAATTGACCTTGTAAACCTCCATGTTCTTGTAAAGTCTTCCATGCCTTAATTGCATCTACAGCAATTTGTGCGTATACACCAGGATCATATGCAATTTGTTGCTGCTGATCCTCATAAGGTCCCTTTCCTAACAACATATCTAGATTTCTCTGAGGATAACCAGCTGCTGCATTTCGCCTAGCCATCTCCTTGCAAAATTCCTCATTCGCAACCTTCCATAACAGGTATTGTCCTCCATTTAGCACAGCTTTACACATATTAGCCCAATCTGCTGGCGTCATGTTCAAGTTGTTAATGGATTCGACCATGCTTACAGTGAAGGGTGCTTGAGGACCATAGGTTGTTACAGCCTCTTTTAGCTGCTTCACTGTTTTGAAATTTAAAACTTGGTAAAATCGCTGCCCTCCTCCCTCAAATACAGGGCATGTTAATATTTGAGATCTTGTCTCAGGATCCCAACTATCAACTGCAGGGGTTGGGGACCTCCCAGCATATGGAGGTGGCCTTGTTAGTTGGACACTTACGTCCTCTGGTGATAGAAAGTTGTTAATAGCAGTCTCCTGTTGTAACTTTCCCCCTGATGGCTTTTTCTGTTTTACACTTTCTTTCTCTGTCTGACTAGCTTGAGAGGCCTTCTCTTTTACTTGAATCTTTTCCTCTGTCTGACTAGCTTGAGAGGCCTTCTCTTTTACTTGAATCTTTTCCTCTGTCTGACTAACTTGAGAGACCTTCTCTTTTACTTGAATCAATATGTCTTCTCCTTCCTCTACCATTGTCTGAACTGAAGGCTTTGGACTAAGCAAACAAGATATGAACGTCCACAATGGCAATGTGCCAACTGGCAGAGTCCCTGGGCTTTTCTTTTCTATTCTTTTTAAATCTTCACCATGATGGTTCCATTGTGATATATTTAACAACTCCTCCTTAAAAAGCCATGGGCTACATTTTTGTATTGTATCAACGTATGCCCTGATTGTTCTTGATTTTACTGAGATGCCTCCTTCCTCTAACAATTTACTTAACACTCTTTCAGTTTGTTTTTTACTAATTTCTGATCCCGTATTTCTACTATAATACAACCCAACAAGATAACGCCTAACAAAACTGAAACTGAGTGAAACAAAATTGGAACAACACAAAATCATTATAATAGCCTCCTGAAATGTCCATCTGTCCTTTCTCCCTATCTGTGCCTCAGATGTGAGCGGTTTTTCTTCCATCTTACACATCTCCAGGGACAGGCAACTTAAAACAAATGTGAAGCAAAATAAAAGAGGAATCTTAAAATGGCTACCCATCCTCTCGCCCTGCCCTCAGGGGCGAGCAGTTCACTTACCCTCAGTCGCTCTCCGTACGGGCCACCAAATGCCGCAGTCTGGCTGGACACAATCAGGAGCCACTTGTCAAAAGAAACTAACTTTATTTTTAGAACCACACATGCCAAACAAAACAGCCTCTCAGGAAAAACCCTCAGAGCCTCAACTGCCACCACTGGCTTTCCACAAGCCTCTCTCTCCCACACAATCTTCTTTCCACCTCCCACAATCCTCCTGCTCTTGAGGCCGATTGGCTGGGTCACGTGGGCGGAGCCAAAAAGTCCCCCAATGAGCAGCTCCGTGGTCTGAAAGGGCAGGGAAACAGTCCAATGAGCATCACCGCAGAGGAGCCAATCAGCTAGATGTTGCTGGGGCCGAGGAGCCAATCAGCTAGATGTTGCTGGGGCCGCTGTGAGCCAATCATCAGCCGGCAGCTGGAAGTTTGCTGGCAGCTGGAAGTTTGCAGGGGCCCCTTCGGCTGTGGCTCTCAACAAATATTGAGTTTATTTTTAGGGTTAGGGTTAGGGTTAGGGTTAGGGTTAGGTTTAGGGTTAGTGTTAGTGTTAGGGTTAGGGTTAGTGTTAGGGTTAGGGATAGGTTTAGTGTTAGTGTTAGGGTTTGGATTAGGGTTAGTGTTAGGTTTAGGGTTATGTTTAGGGTTAGGGTTACGGTTAGGTTTAGGGTTAAGTTTAGTGTTAAGGTAAGGGATAGGGTTAGTGTTAATGTTAAATTTTAAGGTTAGGGTTATGGTAAGATTTGTGTTAGGGTTA
Source organism: Marmota flaviventris (assembly GCF_047511675.1). Classification (NCBI taxonomy): domain Eukaryota; kingdom Metazoa; phylum Chordata; class Mammalia; order Rodentia; family Sciuridae; genus Marmota; species Marmota flaviventris. The sequence goes on from NW_027287697.1 coordinate 530,876, forward strand.
GTTTTAGTGTTAAGGTTAAAGTTACATTTTGGTTTTGGGTTAGGCTTAGAGTTAGGGTTAGGGTTAGTTTCATTGTTAGGGTTAAAGTAAGGTTTTATTGTTTGTGTAAGGTTAGGGTTATAATTAGGGTTAGTATCAGGGTTAGAATTAGGGTTAGGTTAATTTTAGTGTTAGGGTTAGGGTTCATTTTAGGATTATTGTTAGGGTTAGGTTACGAATAGTGTTAGGGTTAAAGATAAGTTTATTATTAGTGTTAGGGTGATTAACAGGATAAGGGTTAGAGTTATAATTAGAGTTAGGGTTAGGGTTAGTGTTAGGTTTTGTGTCAGGTTTAGTGTTAGGGATAGGGTTAGTTTTAGTGTTAGGGTTAACGTTAGCTTTAGGGTTAGAGTAAGGGTTACGGTAAGAATTAGGATTAGTGTTAGGGTTAGGTTTGAGTTTGGAGTAGGATTAGGGTTAGGTTTAGGGTAAGGGTTAATTTTAAGGTTAGGATTATTGTTAGATTTAGGGTTGGGTTTGGGGTTAGTGTTAGTGTTAGTGTTCATGTTATGGTTAGAGTTAGGTTAGGTTTTTGTTTAAGGTTATGCTTAGGTTTAGTGATAGATTTAGGGTTATGTTTAGGTTTAGTTTTAGCATTAGAGTTAAGGTTCGTGTTAGAGATAGGGTTAGATTGAAGCTTAGGATTACGGTTAGTATTAGGGTTAGTGTTAGTGTAAGGGTTAGGATTAAATTTAGGGTTAGGATAAGTGTTATTGTTATGGTTAGGTTTAGGGTAGAGATAGTGTTAGGGTTAGGTTTAGGATAGAGATAATGTTATGGTTAGGATTAGGGTTGGTGTAAGTTTTAGGTTTAGGGATAGGTTAATTTTTAGGGTTAGGGTTAGGGTTTGTGTTAGGGTTAGGTTTATTGTTACGGCTAGGTAAAGGGTTAGGTTTAGGGTTGGGTTAGGGTTAGGGTTAGGGTTAGTGTTAGGTTTAGGGTTAGGGTTAGGCTTAGTGTTAGGTTTAGGTTTAGGATTTGTGTTATGGTTACAATCAGTGTTTGGGTTAGGGTTTGTTTTGGAGTTATTGTTACTATTAGGGTTTGGATTATTGTTAGGGTTATGGTTAGGTTTAGGGTAAGTGTTAAGGTTAGGGTTAGGGTTAGGCTTCAATTATGGTTAGGGTTCAGTTAAGGGTTAAGTTTAGGGTTAGGTTAGGGTCAGGGTTATGGTTAGGATTTGATTTAGGGTTACAATTATGGTTAGGGTTAAGGTTAGTGTTAATGTTAGTGTTAGTGTTGGTGTTAGTGTTCATGTTAGGGTTAGTTTTAGGGTTACTGTTCGCTTTAGTTAAGGGTTACATTTAGAGATAAGTTAGGTTTAGGTTTAAGGTTTGGTTATGGGTCTGTAAGGGTTAGATTTGTTTTTAGGGTTAGGGTTACAGTTTGTGTTACCGTTAGGGTTAGAGTTAGCATTAGTGTTGGGTTTTGTGTCAGGATTAGTGTTAGGTTTAGGTTTAGTCTTATGGTTAAAGTTACGCTTAGGGTTAGTGTAAGGGTTGAGGGACAGAATCAGTGTTAGTGTGAGGGACAGGTTTAGTTTTTTTTTTTTAAATTTTTTATTGTTGGTTGTTCAAAACATTACAAATTTCTTGATATATCATATTTCACACTTTAATTCAAGTGGGTTATGAACTCCCATTTTTACCCCATATACAGACTGCAGAATTACATCAGTTACACATCCATTGATTTACATATTGCCATACTAGTGTCTGTTGTTTTCTGCTGCCTTTCCTATCCTCTACTATCCCCCCTCCCCTCCCCTCCCCTCCCCTCCCCTCTTCTCTCTCTACCCCCTCTACTGTCATTCATTTCTCCCCCTTGTATTATTTTTCCCTTTCCCCTCACTTCCTCTTGTATGTACTTTTGTATAACCCTGAGGGTCTCCTTCCATTTCCATGCAATTTCCCTTCTCTCTCCCTTTCCCTCCCACCTCTCATCCCTGTTTAATGTTAATCTTCTTCTCCTGCTCTTCGTCCCTACTCTGTTCTTAGTTACTCTCCTTATATCAAAGAAGACATTTGGCATTTGTTTTTTAGGGATTGGCTAGCTTCACTTAGCATAATCTGCTCTAATGCCATCCATTTCCCTGCAAATTCTTTGATTTTGTCATTTTTTTAATTCAGAGTAATACTCCATTGTGTATAAATGCCACATTTTTTTAATCCATTCGTCTATTAAAGGGCATCTAGGTTGGTTCCACAGTCTTGCTATTGTGAACTGTGCTGCTATGAACATCGATGTAGCAGTGTCCCTGTAGCATGATTTTTTAGGTCTTTAGGGAATAGACCGAGAAGGGGAATAGCTGGGTCAAATGGTGGATCCATTCCCAGCTTTCCAAGAAATCTCCATACTGCTTTCCAAATTGGCTGCACCAATTTGCAGTCCCACCAGCAATGTACAAGTGTACACTTTTCCCCACATTCTCACCAGCACTTGTTGTTGTTTGACTTCATAATGGCTGCCAATCTTACTGGAGTGAGATGGTATCTTAGGGTGGTTTGGATTTGCATTTCTCTGACAGCTAGAGATGGTGAGCATTTTTTCATGTACTTGTTGATTGACTGTATGTCCTCCTCTGAGAAGTGTCTGTTCAGGTCCTTGGCCCATTTGTTGATTGGGTTGTTTGTTTTCTTATTGTCTAATTTTTTGAGTTCTTTGTATACTCTGGATATTAGGGCTCTATCTGAAGTGTGAGGAGTAAAGATTTGTTCCCAGGGTGTAGGCTCCCTATTTACCTCTCTTATTGTTTCTTTTGCTGAGAAAAAAACTTTTTAGTTTGAGTAAGTCCCATTTGTTGATTCTAGTTATTAACTTTTGTGCTATGGGTGTCCTATTGAGGAATTTGGAGCCCAACCCCACCGAATGTAGATCGTAGCCAACTTTTTCTTCTATCAGATGGCGTTCTGATTTGATATCAAGCTGCTTGATCCATTTTGAATTAACTTTTGTGCATGGCGAGAGAAAGGGATTCAGTTTCATTTTGTTGCATATGGATTTCCAGTTTTCCCAGCACCATTTGTTGAAGATGCTATACTTCCTCCATTGCATGCTTTTAGCCGCTTTATCAAATATAAGATAGTTGTAGTTTTGTGGATTGGTTTCTGTGTCCTCTATTCTGTACCATTGGTCCACCCGCCTGTTTTGGTACCAGTACCATGCTGTTTTTGTTAATATTTCTCTGTAGTATAGTTTGAAGTCTGGTATCGCTATACCGCCTGATTCACACTTCCTGCTTAGCATTGTTTTTGCTATTCTCGGTCTTTCATTTTTCCATATGAATTTCATGATTGCTTTCTCTATTTCTACAAGAAATGCCGTTGGGATTTTGATTGGCATTGCATTAAACCTATAGAGAACTTTTGGTAATATCGCCATTTTGATGATGTTAGTTCTGCCTCTCCATGAACAGGGTATATTTTTCCATCTTCAAAGATCTTCTTCTATTTCTCTCTTTAGGGTTCTGTAGTTTTCATTGTATAAGTCTTTCACCTCTTTTGTTAGGTTGATTCCCAAGTATTTTATTTTTTTTTTGAAGATATTGTGAATGGAGTGGTTGTCCTCATTTCCATTTCAGAGGATTTGTCGCTGATATACAGGAATGCCTTTGATTTATGCGTGTTGATTTTATATCCTGCCACTTTGCTGAATTCATTTATTAGCTCTAATAGTTTCTTTGTAGACCCTTTTTGGGTCTGATAGGTATAGAATCATGTCACCTGCAAAAATTGATAATTTAAGTTCTTCTTTTCCTATTTTTATGCCTTTAATTTCTTTCATCTGTCTAATTGCTCTGGCCAGTGTTTCGAGAACTATGTTGAACAGAAGTGGAGAGAGAGGGCATCCCTGTCTTGTTCCAGATTTTAGAGGGAATGCCTTCAATTTTTCTCCATTCAGAATGATGCTAGCCTGAGGCTTAGCATAGATTGCTTTTACAATATTGAGGTATGTTCCTGTTATCCCTAGTTTTTCTAGAGTTTTGAACATAAGGTGATGCTGTACTTTGTCGAATGCTTTTTCTGCATCTATTGAGATGATCATATGGTTCTTATTTTTAAGTCTATTGATGTGGTGAATAACATTTATTGATTTCCGTATATTGAACCAGCCTTGCATCCCAGGGATGAATCCTACTTGATCATGGTGCACAATTTTTTTGATATGTTTTTGTATTCAATTCGCCAGAATTTTATTGAGGATTTTTGCATCTAGGTTCGTTAGAGATATTGGTCTGTAGTTTTCTTTCTTTGAAGTGTCTTTTTCTCGTTTAGGTATCAGGGTGATGTTGGCCTCGTAGAATGAATTTGGAAGTTCTCCCTCTTTTTCTATTTCCTGAAGTACCTTGAAAAGTATTGGTATTAGTTCCTCTTTAAAGGTTTTGTAAAACTCTGCTGTATACCCATCCGGTCCTGGGCTTTTCTTAGTTGGTAGTCTTTTGATGGTTTCTTCTATTTCCTCAATTGATATTGGTCTGTTTAGGTTGTCTATATCCTCCTGACTCAATCTGGGCAGATCATATGACTTAAGAAATTTATCTATGCCTTCACTATCTTCTAATTTATTGGAGTATAAAGATTCAAAATAATTTTTGATTATCTTCTGTATTTCTGAAGTGTCTGTTGTGATATTGCCTTTTTCATCCCGTATGCTAGTAGTTTGAGTTCTCTCTCTTTTTCTCTTCGTTAGCATGGCTAAGGGTCTGTCGATTTTGTTTATTTTTTCAAAGAATCAACTTTTAGTTTTGTCAATTTTTTCAGTTGTTTCTTTTGTTTCGATTTCATTAATTTCAGCTCTGATTTTAATTATTTCTTGCCTTCTACTTCTTTTGCTGTTGTTTTGCTCTTCTTTTTCTAGGATTTTGAGATGAAGTATGAGATCATTTATTTGTTGTTTTTTTTTTCTTTTTTTAAGGAGTGAACTCCAAGCAATGAATTTTCCTCTTAGAACTCCTTTCAATGTGTCCCATAGATTCCAATATGTTGTGTCTGTGTTTTCATTTATCCTTAAGAATTTTTTTAATTTCCTCCTTGATGTCTTCTATAACCCATTGATCGTTCAGTAACCTATTGTTCATTCTCCAAGTGATGTATGCTTTTTCCTTCCTTCTTTTATCGTTGATTTTCAGTTTCATTCCATTATGATCAGATAAGATGCATGGTATTATCTCTACTCCTTTATATTGTCTAAGAGTTGCCCTGTGACATAATATATGATCTATTTTTGAGAAGGATCCATGTGCTGCTGAGAAAAAAGTGTAACTGCTTGATGTTGGGTGGTATATTCTATATATGTCAATTAAGTCTAGGTTATTAATTGTGTTAATGAGTTCTATAGTTTCCTTATTCAACTTTTATTTGGAAGATCTGTCCAGTGGCGAGAGAGGTGTGTTGAAGTCTCCCATGATTATTGTATGGTGGTCTATTAGACTCTTGAACTTGAGAAGAGTTTGATGAACATAGCTGCACCATTGTTTGGGGCATATATATTTATGATTGTTATGTCTTGTTGGTGTATGGTTCCCTTAAGCAGTATGTAGTGTCCCTCTTTATCCCTTTTGATTAACTTTGGCTTGAAATCTATTTTATTTGATATGAGTATGGACACTCCTGCTTGTTTCCGAAGTCCATATGAGTGATATGATTTTTCCCAACCTTTCACCTTCAGCCTATGTATGTCTTTTCCTATCAAATGCGTCTCCTGTAGGCAGCATATTGTTGGGTCTTGTTTTGTGATCAATTCTACTAGCCTGTGTCTCTTAATTGGTGAGTTTAAGCCATTAACATTTTGGGATATTATTGAGATATGGGTTGTTCTTCCATCCATATTTGTTTATTTCTGTTACTAAACATGGTTTGTTTTCCTCTTTGATTATTTCCCCTCCCTTTACTGTCCTACCTCCCACTGTTGGTTTTCATTGTTATTTTCCATTTCCTCTTCCTGTAATGTTTTGCCGGGGATGTTTTGAAGAGATGGTTTTCTAGCTGCAAATTCTTTAATTTAGGTTTTAATTTCATCTTCCATCCTGAAGCTTAATTTCACTGGATACACAATTCTTGGTTGGAACCCATTTTCTTTCAGTGTTTGAAATATGTTATTCCAGGATCTTCTAGCTTTCAGAGTCTGTGTAGAAAGATCAGCTGTTATCCTGATTGGCTTACCCCTAAATGTAATCTGCTTCCTTTCTCTTGTAGCTTTTAAAATTCTCTCCTTATTCTGTATGTTGGGCATCTTCATTATAATGTGTCTAGGTGTGGATCTCTTATGATTTTGCACATTCGGCATCCTGTAGGCTTCTAGGATTTGGGATTCTGTCTCATTCTTCAAGTCTGGGAAGTTTTCTCGCATTATTTCATTGAATAGATTGCTCATTCCTTTGGTTTGGAGTTCTGTACCTTCCTGTTTCCCAATGACTCTTAAGTTTGGTCTCTTTATGTTATCCCATATTTCTTGGTTGTTCTGCTCATGGTTTCTTAACAGTCTTGCTGAGCTGTCTATGATCTTTTCAAGTTGAAATACTTTGTCTTCATTGTCTGATGTTCTATCTTCTAAGTGTTCTACTCTGCTGGTAGTATTCTCCATTGAGTTTTTAAGTTGGTTTATTGCTTCCTGCATTTCTAGGATTTCTGTTTGTTTGTTTTTTATAACCTCTATCTCCCTGTATAGTTGATCCTTTGCTTCCTGGATTTGTTTGTGTAATCCATTGTTGAAATGATCTTTCATTGTCTGATTTTGCTGTCTAATGTCTTCCTTGATACTCCAGATCATCTGAAGCATGTATACCCTGAATTCTTTATCTGACATTCCATCTGCTGCAGCTATTACCTCTTCTAAAGTTGAGTTGACCTGCATTGCTTGTGGTCTTTTCTTTCCTAGTCTTTTCATACTGCTTGCGTTTCTTTCTGCTTGGTGAAACTGTTGTGTTTTTGAAATGTTTTTTCCCCTATATATTTATATTGCTCTTTTATAGTTGAAAAGTCTCCCTTGCAGGGTCGGGCGGAGGTCTGCCTACCTTGCAGGCACGGGCGGCAGCTCTTCTCTCTCCTTACTCCAATTGGGGTGTCGTGACTACCACGCCGGCAGGTCACTGGGCCTGTTCCGGGCGCGGGCGGCAGCTCTGTTCTGCCCCTACTCCAAGTGGGGTCACGATTGTACCATGCCTGCAGGCCACCGGGCCTGATCCGCCGGTCAGTTGCAGGTCTGCCTACCCTGCAGGTGCGGGCGGCGGTTCTGCTCTGCCCCTACTCCAAATGGGGTGACGTGTCTGTCGCACCAGCAGGCTACTGGGCCTGTCCCACTGGTCGGTCGCAGGTCTGCCCACCTTTCGGGCACGGGTGGCGGTTCTGCTCCATGCCCACTCCAATTGGGGTCACGTGACCACCACACCGGCGGGGCCTGATCCGGGCGCGGGTGAAGGCTCTGCTCTGCCCCTACCCCAGTTGGGGTGACGTGTGTACCACGCTGGCAGACCACTGGGCCTGACCCGCCAGTCTGTCACAGGTCTGCTTACCTTGCAGGCGTAGGCGGCGGCTCTGCCCTGCCCCTCCTACCATGCCCGTGTACCACTGGGTTGCGGGTCTGCCCACCTTGCGGGCGGGGGTGGCGGCTCCACTCCGCCCCCTCTCCAATTGGGGTCACGCGATCACCACGCCGGCGAGCCGCTGGGCCTGCTCCTGGCACGGGCGGCGGCCTGGCTCCTCCCCTCTGACTCGAAGACAAATCGAGAGAGACTCTGGTGTCTGTGCCTCACCCTCCCTACCAGGAGACCAACTGTTTCTGTCGCAGCTGGTATTGATGAAGTTCCCTCCTCCGCCGCTTTCTGATGACATCAGATCTCTGCCATGTTGGTATCCTATGCGAATGGCAGCATTTCGTTCCCTTTGTCGGGTGACCAAAGCAACGGGTGAGTCCTGACCGGCCCTTAGCAGGACCCGGACCGAGAAGCAGTTTCCGCGGGCTCCTTAGCCCTGGGCCAGAGCAGTTCCGGGAGCCGGAACTCGGCCGCTCCGTGCTCGGTGTATGCTCTGATAAGAGCAGGCTCTAAGAAGCACTCAGGCACTGAGCCTGAGTAATCTGTCTGCAAGCCGCAGGCGAATGGCAGCCTGAAATTACCTGTTCTATGGCTGAATGAGCTGCGGTCAGTCGAAAATAGGGATGGTGACGTCAGCTCTCCAAGATGGTGGCTGCTGGCCTCCTCTGTGGTCTGACCGGTGTGGAGAACCGAAATGGACCGCTTCCTTCCCCCGTCTCGAACCCAGAATTCAGCACTGATTACGGTGCTTGCACGGCTGGCAGAAACTGCAGCGCTGTATCCCTGCACCACTATCTCCTCTTCGTTTCCCAGCACGCGCTGCAGACTCTCTCAGGTTTAGTTTTAGTATTAGTGTTAGGGTTAGGTTTAGGGTTAGTGTTACGGTTTCGTTAGGATTATCATTAGGTTTAGGTTTGGGGTTTTGTTAGTGTTAGGTTAAGGGATTGGGTTAGGGTTAGTGTTTGGGTTAGGTTATGCTTGTGTTTAATGTTAGGGTAAGTGTTAGTGTTACAGTTAATGTTAGGTTTAGGGTTAGTGTTCATGTTATGGTTAGAGTAAGGGTTAGGCTTAGTTTCAGGGTTAGTGTTAGGGTTAGGATTAAGTTTACTTTTATGGTTAGTGTTAAGGTCAGGGTTTGTGTAAGTGTTAGGTTTAGGGTTAGGGTTACAGTTAGAGTTAGTGATAGGGTTAGGGTTAATGAAAAGTTTAGGTTTAGTTTTAGGGTTAAGGTTAGTGTTTGTGTTAAGGTTAGTGTTAGTGTTAGGTTTAATGTTACGATCAAAGTTTGGGTTAGTGTTAGGTTTGGGTTTTGGGTGAGTGTTAGCTTTAGGATTAGGGTTAGTGTTAGGTTCAGTTTTGGGTTTGTCTTTTGGTTAGAATTAGGATTAAGGTTAGGGTTAGTTTTTGGGTTAGTGTGAGGGTTAGTGTTAGGCTTAGGGTAAGTGTTAGAGTTAGGTTTAGGGTTAGGGTAAGTGTTAATATTAGGGTTAAGGTTAGTGTTAGAGATAGTGCTAAGTTTAGGTTTAGTGTTAGTGTAAGGGTTAGGCTTAGGGTTAAAATTACGGTTATTGTGTGGGTTAGTGTTAGAGTTTTAGTGTTAGGAATAGTGTTAGGCTTAAGTTTAGAGTTAGTTTTAGGGTTTGTGTTAGTGTTAGTGTTAGATTTATTTTTACGATTCATGTTAGGTTTAGGGTTAAGGTTAGTGTTAGGGTTAAGTTTAGTGTTATGTCTAGGGTTAGGTTTAGTGTTAGTGTTAGGTTTTGGGTTAGGTTTAGGGTAAGGGTTACATTATGGTTAGGATTAGTTTTGTGTGATGGTTAGGGTTCGGTATAGGTTTAGGGTAAGAGTTAGGTTTATTGTTAGGGAAAAGTTTATGGTTAGTGTTAGGGCTATTTTTAGGGTTAGGTTTAGGGTTAGTGTTAGGGATAGGGATAGGGTTTGTTTTAGGGTTGGGTTAGCATTAGCATTATGATTCGTGTTAGGGTTTGGGTTACGGTAAGGGTTTGTGCTAAGTTCAGGTTTAGGCTATGTGTTAGGATTATGGTTAGGGATAGGTTAGAGTTAGTGTAAGGGTTATGGTTAATGTTAGGGTTAGGGTTAGTGTAAGGGTTAGGGTTAGGGTTAGGGTTAGGAACAGTGTTAGGGTTAAAGAGAGATTTAGGGTTAATATTAGGGTTAGGGATAGGTTAAGAGTTAGAGTTAGGGTTAGGGCTATGGTTAGGGTTAGACTTAATGTTAGGGTAATTGTTAGGGTTAGGTTCAATGTTACATTTATGGTTAGGGTTAGGTTTATGGTTAGTTATAGGGTTAGGGTTGGGATTATGGTTAGTGCAAGAGTTATGTTACGCTGAGTGTTACGTTTACTGTTAATGTTAGGGTTAGGGTTATTGTTAGGGTTAGGTAAGGCTTAGGGTTATTGTTAGGTTAGGTTTAGTGTGAAGGTTTGGATTAGGATTTGGGTTAGTGTAAGTGTTAGGGTTAGGTTTATGTTAAGTGTTAGAGTTAGGGTTAGGTTTAGGCTACGTTTTAGGGTAAGGTTTAAATTTACGGTCAGACTTAGTAATAGGGGTAGGGGTAGGGTTAGGGTTAGTGTAAGGTTTAGGGTTAGTTTTAGGGTTAGTGTTAGGTTTACGGTTATGTTTCTTTTAAGGTTATGGTTAGTGTTAGGATTAGAATTAGTTTTAAGGTAAGGGTTACTGTAAGGGTTAGGGTTAGGGTTTCATTTTCAGTTAGTATTCAGGTTGTGTTTAGGTTTAGGGTTAGGTCAGGGTGAGGGTAAATTTTAGGGTTTGTGTTAGGGTTAGATTTATGGTTACGTTTAAGGTTACAGTTAGTGTTAGTGTTAGGTTTAGGGTTATTGTTAGGGTTCATGTTACGTTTACGGTTAGGGTTAGTGTTACGGTTAGGGTTAGGTTTAGTGTTACGGTTTTGGTTAGGATTCGAGTTAGGTTTATGTTAGGGTCAGGGTTAAGTTTAGGGTTTGTTTTAGGGTTAGATTTGTGGTTAGGGTTAGATTTAGGGTTAGTTTTAGGTTTAAGGTTTATGGTTAAGTTTAGGTTTAGTTTTAGGTTTAGGCTTAGGATTTGTTTTAGGGTTAGGGTTAAGTTTTGGGTTACAATTGGTGTTCGAGTTATGTTTACTGTAAGGGTTAGTGTTAGGTTTAGTGTTACAGTTATTGTTAGGGTTATGGTTAGTGTTTGTGTTAGGGTTAGGCTTAGGGTTACGGTTACAGTTGGGATTCAGTTTAGGGTTAGGGTTAGGGTTAGGGTTAGTTTTATGGTTAGTGTTAGAGTTAAAATAGTTTCAGGGTTAGTATTTGGGTTACAAATACACTAAGGGTTAGAGTTAGAGTTAGGGTTAGGATTAGGGATAGTGTTAGGTTTAGTGTTAGGGTTTGTGTAATGGTTAGAGTTAGGGTTTGTATTAGGGTTAGGGTTAGGTTGAGGGTTAGTTTTAGGTTAAGAGTTACGGTTATGTTTAGGGATAAGTTTAGTGTTAGGATTAGGGTTAGGATATATGTTAGCATTAGGGTCAGGGTTAGTTTTAGAATTAGGGTAGGGATAGGATAGGTTTAAATTTATGGTTTCAGGTAGGGTTAATGTTAGGGTTAGGGTTAAGTTTAGGGTTAGTGTTATGGTTAGGTTTAGGGTAGTTTTAGGGTCAGTGTTAGGGTTAGTGTTTGGGTTCATGTTAGGGTTAGGGTTAGGTTTAGTGTTTGGTTTAGGGACAGGTTTAGGGTTAGCGTTAAGGATAGGGTTAGTGTTAGGGTTAGTGTTAGGTTTAGGGTTACTGTTAGGTAAGGTTTAGGGTTAGGGTTAGGATTAAGGTTGGGGTTTATCTTAGATTTAGAGTTAGGGTTAGGGTTAGGATTAGTGTTAGGTTTATTGTTAGGGTTAGGGTTAAGATTTGTGTTAGAGATAACTTTAGGGTTAGTGTTAGGGTTACAAACAGTATTAGGGATAGAATTAGGTTAGGATTTGTATTATGGTTAGTGGTAATGTTAGAGTTAGGGTGAGGATAAGGGTCAGGCTTAGTGTGAGGGTTTGTGTTAGGGTAAGGGTTAATATTAGGTTTTGGTTTAAAGTTAGGGTTAGGATTAGTGTTAGGTCTAGGGTTGGGGATAGGGTAAAGTTAGGGTTAGGTTAGGGTTAGTATTAGTGTTAGGTTTAGGGTTAGGGTTAGTGTTAACTTAGGTTAGGGTTAGAGATAGGGTGAGGTTAGGTTTACGGTTAAGGGTTGGTTTAAGGATTGTGTTATGGTAAGGTTTAGTATTACTGTTAGGGTTACGGTTCTGGTTAGGTTTAGGGTTAGAGTTAGGGTGTTAGGGCTAGGGTTAGAGTTAGGTTAGTGTTAAGGTTAAAGATAAGATTACGGTTAGTGTAAGTGTTAGGGTTAGGAGTAGGGTTACGTTTAGAATTAGTGTTAGGCTTAGGATTAAGGTTAGGGTTAGTGTAAGGTTAGGGTTAGGGTTAGGGTTAATTTTAGGTTTACGTTTAGGTTTAGGGTAAGTGTTAATTATAGGGTTAGGTTTAAGGTAAGTGTTGGGGTTAGGATTAGGCTTAAGAGTTAGTTTTAGGTTTAGTTTAAGGTTTAGTGTAAGGGTTAGGGTTAGGGTTTGTATTAGGGTTATGGTTAGATATAGGGTTAGTTTTAGGGTAAGAATTAAGGTTAGGTTAAGGGATAGGATTAGGTTTAATGTTAGGGTTATATTTATGGTTAGGGTTAGGATTAGGTTTAGTTTTAGAATTAGGGTTATGTTTAGGTTTAGGTTTAGTATTAGGTTTAGTGTTAGGGTTAGGGTTATTGTTTCTTTTAGGCTTAGGGTTAGTGTTAGGTTTGGTGTTAAAGATAGAGTTAGGGTTAGTGTTAGTGTTACAAATAGGATTAGGGTTAGAGTTAGGGTTAGGGTTAGTATTACTTTTAGAGTTAGGTTTAGGGTTAGGCTTAGTTTTAGGTTTAGTGTTAGGTTTGGTGTTTGGGTAAGGTTAATGTTAGGTTTAGGGTTAGGTTTAGGATAATGTTAGGGTTAGTGTTGAGGTTAGGGTTAGTGTTAGGGTTAGGTTAGGGTTAGTGTCAGGGTTAGGGTTAGTGTTAAGGTTAGGGTTAGTTTTAGTGTTAGGTAAGGGTTAGGATTAGGTTTAGCATTAGAGTTTGGGTTAGGGTTTTTGTTATGGATAGGGTTAGTTTTAGGGTGAGGGTTACGATTCAGGTTAATGTTAGGATTAGAGTTAGGGTTAGTGTTAGGGTTAGTGTTAGGTTTAGGGTGAGGGTTAAGGTTAGTGTTAGTGTTAAAGTCAGGTTTTAGGTTAGTGTAAGGGTTAGGTTTTGTGTGAGGGATAGGTTAGTGTTAGTTTAGTTTTAGGGTTAGGATTAGAGTTAGGGTTCGTGTTAGGTATAGGGTTAAAGTTATTGGTGTGCTTATTGTTAAGTTTAGGGTTAGGTTTAGTGTTTGGTTAGATTTAAGTTTAGGCTAACGGTAAATGTTAGGTTTGGGTTAGGTTTACGGTTAGAGTCAGTGTTAGCGTTAGGGTAAGTGTTAGGGTTAATTTAAGAATTAGGTTTAGGGTCAGTTTTATAGTTAGGGTTAGGATTTGTGTTAATAATAGTGTTAGGGTTAGGTTTATATTTTCGGTTAAGATTCAGGTTAGAGTTAGGGATAAGGTTAGGACTCGGTAGGGTTAGGTTTAGGGTTAAGGTTTGTATTAGGTTTAGATTTTGTGGTAGGGTTAGGGTTAGTTTTATGGTTATGTTTAGGTTTTGGGGTAAGGTTAGTTTCAGAGTTAGAGTAAGGCTTAGGTTTAGCATTAGGTTAGGGTTAGGTTTAGTGTTAGGTTAGGGTTACTGTTATGCATAGGGTTAGTACTTTGTTAGGTTTAGGGTTATTGTTAGGGTTAGACATAGATTTAGTGTTATGGTTAGGGTTAATGTTAGGGATAGGGTTAGGGTTAGTTTTAGGGTTTTTTTTTAGAATTAGGGATAGGTTTAGGTTTACAGTTAAGATTAGGGTTAAGGTTAGGGTTAGTGTTAGGGTTAGGGTTATGGTTTGTGTTAGTGTTATGGTTATGTTTAAGGTTAGGTTTAAACTTAGCCTTAGGGTTAGGGTTAGTGATAGTTTATGTTATGTTTATGTTATGTTAATGATAGTTTTAGGGTTATGGATAGAGATCATATTAGGTTTAGGTTTAGGCTTAGTTTTAGGATTATGTTAGGGTTAGGATTAGGGTTAATGTTAGGTTTAAGGTTAGGTTTCGAGTTAGGGTTAGTGATAGGGTTAGGGTTGGTGTTAGGGTTAGTTTTAGGGTTAGATTAGAGTTAGTGTGAGATTTAGTTTAAATGTTATCATTAGGGTTAGTAGTAGGGTTAGTTAAGGTTTAGGGTTAGTTTTATGGTTAGGATTAATGTTAGGGTCATGGTGAATGCCGCAGTCTGGCTGGGCACAATTCACGAGCCACGTGTCAAAAGAAACGAACTTTATTTTTAGAACCACACACACCAAACAAAACAGCTCCTCAGGAAAAATCTTCAGAGCCCAACTGCCACCACCAGCTTCCCACAAGCCTCTAAACCTCCCCCACTCCTCCTGCTCTTGAGGCCGATTGGCTGGGTCTTGTGGGCGGAGCTAAAAAAACTCCCCCAATGAGCAGCTCCGTAGTCTGAAAGGGTGGGGAAACAGCCCAATGAGCATCACCGCAGAGGAGCCAATCAGATAGAAGTTGCTGGGGCAGCTGTGAGACAATCATGAGCTGGAAGTCTGAAAGCTTGCTGGGGCCCCTTCAACTGTGGCTCTCAACATCTCCCCCTCTAAGTTTAAACAACAAGCAAGTGGCTTAGGGACCGTGCCTGCCTTAGGTTGTCCAATAGTACATATGGTTCTTACCCGTTATCGGATGAGCTGACCTCAAGGCATCAGCCTCCTGTCTTAGGTTGGTACCATTGCAATTGGATATTACCCGTCACTGACTACTGGTCCAGTATACAGCCACACCTGTGGATAGGTCTTTGTACCAGCGGGGGGTGAGGTTCTTTGCCTCCTCTCTGTTGGCCCCCAAATTTTAGCTGAACGATCATGACAAGCGGAAGGGAGGAAGATACACCAAGCCAATTGACGGCTCCTTTGGAAAAATTGTACCACCGATGACATCATCAGCATAAATACCCCAACACTACCACAAGTCACTGCACCAACAGATAGTTTACAATGAATACAGATGAGTTCACAATGCATACAAGTGATACATAGTCCAGGCAAGTTCTGCAAGGAGTTGAGTGATGGCTATTGCAGAAGCTGTAGATTGGTTTTATCTTTGTCTTAACCAGCACTGGGATGAAGATAGGAATTCTGGCAATAATGACTAAAGAAAAAATTTTTTAACATTCCAGAAGGCACTAAAAGAAAACAATTTTCTTAACAATTTACATTATCTTGAAGAGAATTATTAAATATAATGAAAAGGAAAGGTGAAAGTAAACAAAAAGATCGGTTAACCTCCTTTTTTGTTCACATATCAAAACAATCCTCAACAGTTGTTTACCCAATTTAAATTAAACCATTTAAATCAAGTGAATAAAAAAATATTTGAATCCATTTTTTCATGAGCGCTCATCATATATGATATATGGACATACGAACATACAAACATTCAACATAAAACACAAGTGTGCACACAACACATAACATAATAGTAAAGGCCTTATAGCTTTTTACAGGTGAAATCTCCATTGCAATGTTTAAAAACTGTATAGTCAAAAAATAGAACTGATCAGCAAAACATTAACCTAGGTCTGTATGAGTTCAAATAACAAAATAGAACTTCATGATGTGGGAAAGGGCAATAATAAAATAGATATTGAAAAAAGCATCCTGGTTCTATCACAGATGTAAGGGTAGCCAAACTGGAGTTCTGGATATCAGTTGTTATGGATTTG
This sequence comes from Marmota flaviventris, assembly GCF_047511675.1. Taxonomy (NCBI): domain Eukaryota; kingdom Metazoa; phylum Chordata; class Mammalia; order Rodentia; family Sciuridae; genus Marmota; species Marmota flaviventris. Next base: position 546,372 of record NW_027287697.1, read on the forward strand.
AGCCAAATCATCTTCTTTTTGGTCTGTAGAAATCGCTTTAGTTAATCTCTCTGGAATCCAAATCGGCTGCTGTTCTCCCTGTGGAAACACACAAACAGACCCCCGACTCCAGACAATTACTGGGTCAGGACCTTTCCATTGTCCTGTTAGAATATCCTTCCAAAGTACCTTGGGCTTATGTACATTTTTTGGACACATATGCCTTTCCGCAGCACTAACCCCTGATGAATCCAAATTTTAAAAGTTTAGAATAAAAAGGGTTATTTTAAGTTTATCTTTGGGTAATATATATCCTTTCCCAGTTCCTTCTTTTTGCTTTCATAAGTACGTTTTAATATTTTGATGAGCTCTTTCAACTATGCCTTGTCCCTGTGGATTGTATGGGATTCCCATTAGATGAGTAGTGCCAAATGTTGAGCAAAATTGTTTAAAAGAGGTAGAAGTATAACCAGAGGCACTATCTGTTTTTAACTGTTTTGGAACACCCACAGTGGCAAAATTTTGTAAGCAATGAGCTATAAAATCTTTAGTTTTTTCTCTGGCATGAAGGGAGCCCATCAAAAATCCCAAAGAAGTATCAACGGTAACATGCAAATATTTTAATTTCCCAAATTCTGGCAAGTGTGTGACGTCCATCTGCCAAATATGGTTAGGTATCAATCCTCTAGGATTGACTCCAAGATTAACTTGTGGTAAAAAGGTCACACAATTTTGACATTGTTTATTATTTGTCTAGCTTGTTCCTTAGTTATTTTAAAACGCTTTTGTAAAGTATTAGCATTGACATGGAACTTTTTATGAAAATTTATAGCTTCTTCTAGTGTAGAGAAAATATGTATGTCATGTGTAGTTTTATCTGCTAAATCATTGCCCAAACTAAGGGCTCCAGGCAATCCTGTATGTGCCCTGATATGTCCTATAAAGAATGGATCTTTTCTGTCCCAGATTAGACTTTGTATAGTGGAAAGCAAAGAGAAAACAGTAGAAGAAGGGGAAATCCTACCAGCATCTTCAAGGGATACTATAGCATTAACTATATACTGACTATCGGGAAATAAATAAAATACAGAATCTTTAAACATCACAAAAGCTTGTAATACTGCATTAAGCTCTACCTTTTGAGCTGATTGTTTGGGTACTAAAAATGTAAAAGTTTGATCAGGGGTAACTATTGCTGCTGTACCATTATTTGACCCATCAGTGAATATATTTGGAGCATTCATGATAGGTGTTTTTCTTGTCATTTTTGGAAAAATTACAGGATGCAATGACCATAAAGACAATAAAGGATTAGATTTCAAATGAAACATTAGATTTGCACATGATTATTGCCCAAGTATTTAACTCATTAGCTAACTCATCAATTTCATTCATAGTATATGGAGTAATAATTTTATTGGGAGAAATTCCAAACACTCCCTTTGCTGCTTTTATTCCTTTGAGTATTAATTGTCCTACAGCCTCAGGATACCTAGTAAGAATAGTGTTAGGAGAATAAGATAAATGTATCCATAATAATGGACCTTCTTGCCAAAATAATCCTGTAGGAATATTTTTTGTTGGTAGTACAATAAATAATAAATGCAAACTTATATAAATTCTATCCAAATGCATATTTTCCATATATGTTTCAATGATTTTTAATGCCTTTCTTGCTTCAGGCCTTAACATTTGGGGTGAATTTGGATCTGATGGACTTTTTAGGATATCAAATAAAGGTCCCAACTCTCCTGTTGGTATGCCTAGATAAGGCCTTATCCAATTTTGTCTCCTAATAACTTTTGAAAGTCCTTAAGTGATTTGAGTTGATCTACTCGTATTTGAATTTTTGGTGGATGGACCATGGTTGAGGATAATAGAACTCCTAAATAATTAATTGGAAAATTTAATTGTACTTTATCTATTGATATCTCTAGATTATAATATTTTAATAAGTTTGTAAGTGTGGCATAACATTCTAGCAATGTGTTCTTATCTTTGTGTGCTAATAATACATCATCCATATAGTAAAATATTTGTAGTTCAGGATTTTGATTTCTAAGTGGCTGGATTACTTTGTTAACATAAATTTGACACATAGTTGGGCTGTTAGCCATCCCTTGAGGGAGTACTTTCCATTCATATCTCTGATCAGGACCTTCATGATTTAGTGCAGGGATATTAAATGCAAAACCTGGACTATCCTCAGGATGAATTGGAATTGAAAAATAAAACAATCTTTAATATGTATAACTAAAACATACCAGGTTTTTGGCAAAGCAGACAATTGAGGAATCCCCAATTGAGCAGATCCCATAATAACCATCTCATTATTAATGGCTCTTAAATCATGCAATAATATCCATTTACCAGATTTCTTTTTGATGACAAAAATGGGAGTATTATTGGCAGATACAAAAGGTTGTATATGTCCTTCCGCTAATTGTTGTTTGACCAGGTCGTGGGCTGCTTGTATCTTTAGTCAGGGGCCACTGAGGAACCCATACTTGTCTTTCTGATTTCCAAGTAATTTTTATTGTCTCAGTGTCCCTTTCTGAGGTTTAGGGTTAGGGTAAGTGTTCGTGTTTGTGATATGGTTAGGTTTGGTGTTAGGTATAGGATTCATGTTACAGTTTCGGTTAGTTTTAGGGATAATGTTAGGGTTACTGTTAGGCTTAGGGTTAGGTTTAAGGTAAGTGTTAGGCTTAGTGTTATGGTTAGAGTAAGTGTTAGCGTTATGATTAGAATTATGGTTAGAGTGAGTGATAGGGTTAATTTAAGGTTTACGTTTAGGTTTAGTGAAAGTGTTACAGTTAGGGTTTGTATTAAAGTTAGTGTTAGGTTTAGTATTAGTTTTAAGGTTAGCATTAGTTTTAGGGTTAGGGTTAATGTCATGTTTAGGGTTAGGGTTAGTGTTAGGATTAGGGTTATTAATAGGGTTAGGGTTATGGTTAGGCATAGTTTTATAATTTGTGTTAGGGTTAGGGTTAGCCTTAGGGATACTGTTGGGGTAAGGGTTAGGGTTAGGTTTAGGGTAAGTGTTAGTTTTAAATGTTTGAGTTAGGGTAAGTGTTAGGCTTAGGGTTAAGTTTACAGTTGGAGTTAGTGTTAGGTTTAAGTTTAGGGTTAGGTTATGTGTTAGGGTTAGGGTAAGGTTTAGGGTTAGGTTTATTATTAGAGTTACGGTTATGGTTAAGTTTAGTGTTAGGGTTAGTGTTAGTGCTAGGTTTCTGATAGGTTTAGTGTTAGCCTTAGGGTTAGTGTTTGTGTTAGGTTTAGGGTTAGGATTATGGTTAAAGTTAAGGTGCCGGTTAGGATTATTGTTATGGTTAGTGTTGGGGTTTGGGTTATGGTTAGTTTAAGGGTTAGAGTTAGGGTTAGTTTTAGGGTAAGGTTTTGGGTGTGTGTTAAGTTTGCTGTTTGGGTGAGGGTTAGAGTTCTAATTAGTGTTAGGGTTAGGCTTAGGGTTAGTGTTATGGTTAGGGTTAGTGTTTGTTTCAGGGCTAGGGTTAATTTTAGGGTTTGGGTTAGGGTAAGTGTTAGGGTTAGTGTTAAGGTTACGGTTAGAGTTAGTGTTAGGTTTAGGGATAATATTAGGGTTAGTGTAACGATTAGGGTTAGGGTTAGGTTTAGGTTAGTGTTAGGGTTGATTAGAAATTTTTTAGGGTTAGGGTCCGGTTAGGGATAGATTTGGTGTTACGGTTAGCGTCAGGGTAAGGGTTAGTGTTAGAGTTAGGTTTATTTAGGGTTATTGTTACGTTTAGGTTAGGATTTGTGTTTGGCGAAGGGTTGGAGTTATGGTTATGAGTATGGTTAGGATTCGGGATAGGGTTAGGTTTAGGGTTAGGGTTACAATTAGACCGTGAGTTAGGGTTAGATTTAGGGTTAGGGTTAGTGTTAGGGTTAGGGTTACAGTTAGACTGTGAGTTAGGGTTAGATTTAGGGTTAGGGTTAGGGTTAGGGTTAAGGTTAGGGTTAGTGTTAGGGTAGGGTAAGGGTTCATGTTATGGTTAGGGATAGGGTTTGTGTTCGGGTTAGGGTTAGGTTAAGGAATAGTGTTTGGTTTAAAAATGTGTTTAGGTTTATTGTTAGAGTTAGGGTTAAGGTTAGGGTTAGTGTTAGGTAAGGGTTAAAGTTAGGTTTAGTGTTAGTGTTAGGTTTAGTTTTAGGGTTAGGTTTAGGGTTTGTGTTAGGGTGAAGGATAGGGTTAGGGTTAGGGTTAGTGTTAGGGCTAAATATAGGTTTAGGTTTAGTTATAGTGTTAGGCTTAGTGTTAAGGTTCGTGTTAGGTTTAGGTTTAGGTTTAGGGTTACTGTTAGTAAAGGGTTAGGTTTTGGGTTAGGGTTAGGGTTAGGGTTAGAATTTTTGTTAGGGTTATATTTAAGGTTAGGATTAGGGTTAGGGTTAGTGTTAGGGTCAGGTTTGGAGTTAGGGTTAGGGTTAGGGTTAGTGTTATGGTGAGGGTTAGGTTTCTTGTTACAGTTAGGGATAGGGGTAAGTTTTAGGGTTTGCATTAGGGTTACATTTAAAACTATGGTTAGCGATAGTGTTAGGGTTAAAGAATTCTTTTGGTTTAGTGTTATGGTTAGGTTTATGGTTAGGTTTAGTGTTAGATTTACGGTTAGGTTTAGGTATTGTTTTCGGGAAGGGTTAATATTAGGTTTTTAGTTAGTGTTTGGTTTAGTGTTAGGTTTATGTTTACGGTTTGTTATAGTGTGAGGGATAGTTTAGGTTTTGAGATAGTGTTATGGTTAAATATAGGCTTTGGTTGAGTTTTAGGGATAGGGTTAGGATTAGGGTTAGTGTTAAGTTTAGCATTAGGTTAGTGTTAAGTAAGGGTTAGGGTTAGGGTTAGGGTTAGTATTAGAGTTAGTTTTAGATTTAGGGTTAGGGTTAGGGTTAGGGATGGGCTATGGTGTGGGTTAAGGTCATTGTTTGTGTTAGAGTTAGAATTAGTTTTAGGGTTATAGATAGGATTAGGTTTAAAGTTACAGTTAGGGTTAAGATTAGGGTTCGTGTTAGGTTTATGGTTAGGCTGAGGGTTAGGTTAATGTTTGGTTAGCATTAGGTTAGGGTAAGTGTTAGGGTTAGGGTTAGGTTAACAGTTAGAGTTATTGTTAGGTTTCGGGTTAGGATTAGAGTTTGTGTTAGTGATAGGGTTTGGGTTAGCTTTAGGTTTAGTGTTAGGGTTAGGGTTAGGGTTTATGTTAGTTTTAGTGTTAGCTTTAGGGTCAGCGTTAGGATTCAGTATAGTTTTATGGTTAGAGTTATGGTTAGGTTAGGTTTAGGTTTAGAGTTAGGTTTTATGGGGAGGTTAAATTTATGGTAAGCTTTATGGTTAGGGTTTGGGTTAGAGTTAGGGTTAGGGTTAGGGTGAGGGTAAAGGTTAGTTTTAGGGTTAGGTTTAGGGTTAAGTTCAGTTACAAGTTAGGGTTATGTTTAGGGTTAGGGTTTGTTTTAGGGTTAGGGATATGTTAGGGTTAGGGTTTATGTTAGGGTTAGGGTTACTGTTACAAGTAGGATTAGGGTTATAGTTAGGGTTAGGGTTAGGGATAGGTTTAGTGTTAGAATTACAGATAGGATTCGTGTTAGTTTTAAGTTTACATCAGCGTTAGTGTTAGGTTTAGAGTTAGGTTAGGGTTATTAATAGGGTTAGGGTTATGGTTAGGCATTGTTTTAGGGTTAGTGTTAGTTTTAGGGTTAGGTTTGGGGATACAGTTAGGGCTAGGGTTAGGGTTAGGGTTTGTGTTAGGGTTATGTTTAACTTTAGGGTTAAGGCTAGGGTTCCAGTTAGGATTAGCTTTACATTTATGGTTGGGGTTTAGGTTAGTGTTAGGGTTAGGGTTAGGGTTAGGGTTAGGTTTTGTGATAAGGTTAAGGTTAGGGTTAGGGTTGGAGTTAGGTTTAAGGTTAGGTTTAGTTCAGGGTTAGTGTTAGGGTTAAGGTTAGTTTTTGTGTTAGGCTTAGTGTTAGTTTTAAATTTTGTGTTAAGGATAGGTTTAGGCTTAATGTTATGGTTATAAATAGGATTAGGTTTAGAGTTAGGGTTAGGGTTAGTGTTAGGTTTATTGTTTAAATTAGGGTTAGGGGTTAGTGTTAGTTTTAAGTTTAGTGTTAGCATTAGTGTTAGGTTTAGAATTACGTTAGGGTTATCAATAGGTTTAGGGTTATGGTTAGGCATAGTTTTATTGTTTGTGTTAGTATTAGGGGTAGGGTTAGTGACACTGTTAGGTCTAGGGATAGGGTTAGGGTTTATGTAAGTATTATATTTTGTTTTAGCGTTAAGGTTAGCTTTAGCGTTATGTTTGGGGTTTGGGTTAGTGTTAGGGTTAGGCTTAGTGTTAGGGTTTGTGATAAGGTTAGGGTTAGGTTTAGGGTTAGGGTTAGATTAGGGTTAGTGTTAGGGTTAGGGTTAGTGCTTTTGTTAGGCTTAGTGTTAGTTTTAGTTTTTGTGTTAAAGATAGGGTTAGGATTACTGTTAGGGTTAGAAATAGTATAAGAGTTAGAGTTAGTGTTAGGGTTATTAATAGTATTAGGTTTTGAGTTAGGATTAGGGTTAGGGTTAGTATTACTTTCAGAGTTAGGGTCAGGTTTAGGGTCAGATTTAGTTAGGGTTAGGTTTAGTTGTAGGATTAGTGTTAGAGTTAGTGTTTGGGTTAGGCTTAATATTATGTTTAGGGTTAGAGTTAGGTAACTGATAGGTTTAGGATTGAGGATAGGGTGAGTATTAGTGTTAGGTTAGTGTTAGTGTCAGGGTTCGTGTTAGTGTTATGGTTAGGGTTAGTTTTAAAATTAAGTAAGTGTTAGGGTTCGGGTTAAGTTAGGTTTAGCATTAGATTTTTGGGTTAGGGTTTGTGTTAGGGTTAGGTTTAGGGTTAGGTTTACGATTCCGGGTAATGTTAGGGTTAGAGTTAGGATTATTGTTAGGTTTAGTGTTAGGGATAGTGTTAGGGTTAAGGTGAGGATTAAGGTTAGGCTAAAATTTAGGTTTAAGTTTAGTGTAAGGGTTACGTTTAGTGTTGGTGTTAGGGTTAGGGTTAGTGTTAGGATATGGTTTAGTGTTAGGGTTAAGGTTCATGTTAAGGTTAGGGATAGGGTTAGAGGTGGTGCTAGTGTTAAGTTTAGGTTTAGGTTTAGTGGTAGGGTTAGGTTTAAATTTATGGTAAGTGTAAGTGTTAGGTTTAGGTTTAGGGTTACGGTAAGAGTTAGTGTTAGGGGTAGGGTACGGGTTAGGGTTAGTTTAAGGATGAGTTTTAGGGTTAGTTTTAGTGTCAATTTTAGAGTTACGGTTAGGGTTTGTGTTAATTATAGGGTTAGGGTTAGGGTTAGAGGTAGGTTTATATGTTCGGTAAAGATCCGGGTTAGGTTTAGGGATAGGGTTAGGTTTAGGTAGCGTTATGTTTAGGGATTGGGTTTGTGTTAGGTTTAGATTTTGTGGTAGGGTTAGGGTTAGTGTTAGGGTTAAGTTTTGGTTTTGGTTTTGGTTAGTTTTAGAGTTAGGGTTAGGTTTAGGTTTAGTTTTGGTTAGGGTTAGGGTTAGCTTTAGGTTAGGGTTACTGTTATGCTTAGGGTTATGGCTTTGGTAGTTTTAGTGTTAGTGTTAGGGTTAAGCATAGTTTTCATGTTAGGGTTAGGGTTAGGGATAGATTTAGGGCTTGTGTTAGGATCAGTGTTAGTGTTTGGGTTAAGGTTTTTTCTAGGTTTGGGGTTAGGATTAGGTTTACAGTTAGGATTAGTTTTAGGTTTAGGTTTAGTCTTAGGGTTATAGTTACATTTAGTGTTAGTGTTATGGTTATGTTTAGGGTTAGAGTTAAGATTTGTGTTAGGGTTAAGTTTAATTTTAGTGTTAAAATTAGAATCAGTGTTAGTGTTAGGATTTGGGTTAGTGTTAGTGTTAGGTTAAGGTTAGGCTATGTGTTAGGATTCAGGTTAGGGTTATGGTTAGAGTTAGTGTTAGGATTAGGGTTAGTGTAAGGGTTAGGGTTAAGGTTAGGTTTAGGTTTAGGATTAGTGTTATGTTTAGGATTAGGGTTTGTGTGAGAGTTATGGTTAGGGTTAATGTTTAGGTAATGGTTACGGTTAGGATTAGTTTTAGGTTTAGGGTTGGGGTTTGGGTTAGTTTTGGTTAAAGTTAGGGTTTGGGTTAGTTTTAGGGATAGGGTTAGGGTTTGTGTTAGGGGTAGTGTTAAGGTTAGTGTGATGTTTAGAGTTAGTTTTAGGTTTAGGATTAGTTTGAAGGTAAGGGTTAGGTTTAGTTTTAGTGTTAGGGTTAGTGTTAGGGTTAGGCTATGAGTTACTGTTCTGGTTAGGGTTATAGTGTGAGTTCGTGTAAGGGCTGAGGTTAGGGTTAGGATTAGGTTTAGTGTAAAGGTTAGGATTAGGTTTAGATTTACTGTTAATGTTAGTTTTATGATTAGGTTTTGTGTTAGGGTTAGTTAAGGGTTAGGTTTAGGTTTAAGTTATGTGTAGTGTTAAAAATAAGTTTAGGGTTATGGTTAGGGCTAGTATTAGGGTGAGGTTTAGGGATCCTGTTAGGGTTAGGTTTAGGGATAGAGTTCATGTTAGTGTTTGGGTTAGGATTAGTTTTAGATTTAGGGTTAGGTTTAGAGTCAAGTTAGGTTTAGGGTTACCGTTTGGCCTAGGGTTTGTGTCAGGATTCGGTTTAGCGTTATGGATATGGTTAGGGTTAGGGTTAGTGTTAGGGTTAGTGTTAGGTTTACTGTTAGGGTTAAGTGTGGGTTTAGTGTTATGGTTAAGGTTAGGTTTAGGATTAGTGTTATGGATAGGGTTAGGGTTAGGGTTAGTGTTACAATTAAGATTAGAGTTAGGGTTAGGGTTAGTTTTTGGGTTAGTTTTAATGTCAGTGTTAGGTTTGTTGTTAGGTTTAGGGTTAGGGTTAGAGTTAGGTTTAGGTTTATTTTTAGGTTTAGATATATGGTTAGGCATAGTTTTATTGTTTCTGTTAGGGTTAGAAATAGGATTAGGGTTAGAGTTATGTTTAGGTTAATTGTTAGTATTTCCGTGAGGGTCAGGGTTAGGGTTAGTCGTAGAGTTAGGCTTAGTATTAGGGTTAGGTATTCAGTTAGTGTTAATGTTAGGTTTAGGTTTAGTGTTAGTGTTTTAAGGTAAGTGTTAGGTTTAAGGTTAGATTTAGGGTTAGGATTATGTTTAGGTTTTGTTTTAGATTTAGGGTTATGTGTAGGGTTAGTGTTAGGGTAAGGATTCTGGTTAGAATTAGGGTTAGGTTTAATATTAGGGCTAGGGTTATGGTTATGCATAGGTTTAGGGTTACTTTTAGAGTTAGGGTTAGTGTTAGGGTTGTGTTATTGTTAATGTTAAGGTTAGGGTTAGTGTTTGTGTTAGGGTTATGGTTAGTGGTAGAGTTTATGTTAGGGATAGCGTTAGGGTTAATGTTAGGGTTCCAAATAGGAATAGGGTTAAATTTAGGTTTAGGTTTATTGTTAGTATTAAAGTTAGGGTTAGGGTTAGGGTTATTTTTCGGGTTAAGGGTAGGGTTAGGGTAAGTTTTATGTTTAGGGTTAGTTTTATGTTTAGGGTTAGTTTTATGTTTAGGGTTAATTGTACAGATACAATTAGATTTGTTGTTAGGTTTAGGGTTAGGGTTAGTGTTAGTGTAAGGTTTAGTGTTAGGGTTAGGTTTAGGGTTAGTGTAAGCGTTAGGGTTAGGGTTTGTATTAATGTTAATATTGGGGTTATGGTTAGTTTTATGGTTTCAATTAGGATTTGGGTTAACTTTAGGGATACGGTTATAGTTAGGTTAGGGTTAGGGTTTGGGTTAATGTTAGGTTTAGATTTAGTGTTAGGTTTAGGGTTCGTGTAAGGTTAGGGTACAGTTAAGGTTAGCATTAGAGTTAGGATTAGGGTTAGTGTTAGGGTTAGAGTTAGATTTAGTGTTAGGGTTAGGGTTAAGGTTAGGGGTAGGCTTAGGGCTAGAAATAGGGTTAGGTTTAGGGTTATGTTTAGGATTAGTTTTAGGGTTAGCGTTAGTATTAAGGATAGTGTTAGGGTTACAGATAGGGTTCTTGTCAGGTTTAGGATTAGGTTTAGTGTTAAATGAGGTTTAGGGTTAGGGTTAGGTTAAGATTAGGGTTATGGTTTAGGTTAGGGTTTGTGCTATGTGTAGGAATAGAGTTAGGTTTACAGTTACGAGTATGGTTAGGTTAGTGTTAGGGTTAGGTTTAGGTTTATTGTTAGGGTTAGGGATAGGGTTCGTGTTTGATTAGGGTTAGGTTTAGTGATAGAAATAGTGTTAGTGTTAGGGTTACTATCAGTGTAAGTGTTAGGTTTAGGTATATGGTTAGGGTTATTGTTATGGTTAGTGTTACGGTTAGGGTTAGGTTTAGGATTATGCTTTGTGTTAGGGTTAGGGTTAAGGTTAGCATTAGGATTAGGGTTAATGTTAGTCTTAGATTCGGGGTTAGGCTATGTGTTAGGGTTTTGGTTACGGTTATGGTTAGAGTTAGTGTAAGGGTTAGGTTTAGGGTTAGTGTTAGGTTTATAGTTAGGGTTTTTGTTAGGGTTAGGATTAAGTTTAGGTTTAGTGTTGGGGATAAGGTTAGGGTTACGGTTAGGGCTAGGTTTAGGGTGAGGTTTATGATTAGTGTTAGGGTTAGGGTTAAGGTTAATGTTAGTGTTACGATGAGGGATAGGTTAGTGTTAGGGTTATGGTTAGTGTTAGAATTAGGGTTAGGGTTTGTGTTAGGTTAGGTTTAGGGTTACCATTTGGGTTAGGGTTTGTGTTAGGGTTAGGGTTACGTTTAGGGTTAAGGATAGTGTTAGGGTTAGGGTTAGGGTTAGGTTTAGTGTTAGTGTTAGGGTTAAGTTTAGGGTTAAGGTTAGGGTTAGGTTTAGTGTTAGGGTTAGGTTTATTTTTAGGGGTAGTGTTAAGATTAGGGTTAGAGTTATGATTTGTTTTAGCTTTATGTTTAAGTTATTTTTAGGGTTAGGTTTAGTGTTATGGTTTTAATTAGGGTTAGAGTTAATGTTAGGGCTATGGTTAGGCAGTGTTTTAAAATTCTGGTTAGGGTTATGTTTAGAGCTAGTGATAGCATTAGGGTTAGGGTTAGGGGTTGTGTACGGGTTAGGTTTATGTTTAAGTTTATGGTTAGTGTTAGGTTTAGAGTTAGGGTTTGAGTTAGGTTTAGGGTTAGGTTTAGTGTTTTGCTAGGGTTAGGTTACATATTCGCTTAGGGTTTGTGTTAGGGTTATTGTTAAGTTAGGGTTAAAGTTTGTGTTAGGGTTAGAGTTCTGGTTAGGGAAACAGTTACACTTAGGTTTAGGGTTAGATTTTGTATTACTGTTAGGGTTAATTTTAGGTTTAGGTTTAGGTTTAGGGTCAGGGTTAGTGTTAGTGTTAGGTTTAGGATTAGGGTTTGTGTTAGGGTTAGGGTTAGGGTTAGGGTTAGAGTTAGTGTTAGGGTTAGGATTAGGGTTATGTTAGAGTTATTGTTAGGGTTAAAATTAGCGTTAAGTTTAGTGTAAGGGTTAGGATTATGGTTTGTATTAGGATTTGGGTTAGGTCTAGGTTTAGTTTTAGGGTAAGGGTTAAGTTTAGGTTTAGGGTTAGTGTTAGGATTAACATTGCATATAAGGTTGGGGTTAGGGTTAGTGTAGTGTTAGGTTAGGGTTAGTGTTAGTGTTAGTTTTAGAGTTACGGTTAGGGTTATGGTTAAGGTTATTGTTAGGGTTAGGGTTAGTGTTAGGTTTAGTGTTTGTGTTAGGGTTAGGATTAGTGTTAGGGTGTGTGTTAGGGATAGTTTTAGGGTTAGTGTTAGGGTTACAAATAGGATTAGGTGTAGAGATAGGGATAGGGATAGGTTTAGTATTACTATTAGGTTTAGAGGTAGGTTTAGGCTCAGTGATAGGGTTAATGTTAGGTTTAGGTTTAGGGTTAGTGAAAGGGTTAGGTTTGGGGTTAGGGTTGGTGTTAGGGTTAGTGTTAGGGTTATGTGAGGCTTAGTGTTAAGGTTAGTGTTAGTGTTAGGGTTAGAGTTGGGGTTAGGGTTTGTGTTAGGTTTAGGGTTAGGTTTAGGTTTACGGTTCAGGTTAGATTTAGGTTTAGTGTTAGGGTTAGTGTTAGGGTTAGTGTTTGGGTTAGTGTTAGTTTTAGGGTTTGGTTTAGTGTTACGGTTTAAGTTAGATTTAGGGTTAGTGTAAGGGTAAGTTTTAGTGTGGGGTTTAGGATTAGGGTAAGGTTCATGTTAGTGTAAGGATTAGGTTTAGGGTTAGTGTTAGGTTTAGGGTTAGGTTGAGGATTAGACTTAGTGTAAGTGTTAGTTTTAGGGTTAGAATTCGTGTTAGGCTTAGGGTTAGCTTTAGTGTTTATATTAATGTTAGGTTTAGGTTTATGGTTAGGTTTATTTTTTCAGTTAGTATTTGGGTTATATTTAGGGATACGGTTTGGGTTAGTTTAGGTTTAGGGTTAGGGTTAGGGTTAGTGTTACGTTTAGATTTTGTGTGACAGTTAGGGTTAGTGTTTTGTTTTGGGTTAAGGTTAGATTTAGATTTAGCATTTGCGTTAGGGTAAGCGTTATGTTAGTATTAGGGTTAGTGTTAGTTTAGGGTTACTGTTAGTGTTAGGGTTAGTGTTAGGTTGTGTTTTAGGTGTTAGTGTTAGGGTTACAAATAGGATTAGGTTTAGAGTTAGGGTTAGGGTTAGGATTAATATTACCCTTAGGGTTAGGGTTAGGTTTAGGCTCAGTGTTAAGTTAGGGTTAGGGTTAGTGTTAATGTTAGCTTTAGGGTTAGGTTTAGGTTTAGGGTTATGATAGGGTTAGGTTTTGGGTTAGGGTTAGTGTTAGGCTTATGTTAGTCTAAGTGTTAAGGTTAGTGTTATATTTAGGGTTAGAGTTTGGGTTAGGGTTTGTGTTAGGGTTAGAGTTAGTGTTAGGGTTAGGGTATTGCTTCATATTATGTTCAGGGTTAGAGTTAGGTTTAGTGTTTGGTTTAGTGTCAGGGTCATTGTTCAGGTTAGTGTTAGTTTTAGAGTACAGTTTAGTGTTAGGGTTTAAGTTAGGTTTAGGTTTAGTGTAAGGGTAAGTTTTAGTGTGCGGGTTTGGATTAGGGTTAGGGTGCATATTAGTGTAAGGGTTAGGTTTAGGGTTAGGGTTACTGTTAGGGTTAGGGTTAGCTTTAGGGTTTGTGTTAATATTAGGGTTAGGTTTAGGGTTAGGTTTATATTTTTGTTTTGTATTCGGGTTATGTTTAGGGATACGGTTACTGTTAGGTTAGGTTTAGGGTTAGGGTTGGGGTTTGTTTTAGGTTTAGATTTGTTTAAGGGTTAGGGTTAGAGTTAGTGTTAGGGTTTTGTTTTGGGATGAAGTTATATTTAGAGTTAGCATTAACGTTAGCATTATGTTAGGGTTAGGGTTAGTTTAGGGTTATTGTTAGGGTTAGGGTTTGTCCTAGGGTTAGGGTTATGGTTATGGTTAGAGTTAGATTTTTTTTAGCATTAGGTTTAGTTTTAGTGTTAGGGTTTGTTTTAGGGTTATGTTAAGTTTAGGGTTAGGGATAGGGTTATGGTTAGTTTTAACATTAGGTTTATGGTTGGGGTTTGGGTTAATGTTAGTGATAGGTTTAGGGTCACGTTTAATGCTAGGGTTATGGTTAGGTTTTTGTAAGGGTTAGGGTTAGGGTTAGGTTTAGGGTTACGGTTAGAATTATCTCTAGTTTTAGGGGCAGGGTTAGTTTTAGTGTTAAGTTTAAGGTTAGGCTTAGGGTTATGGCTAGGTTTAGGGTTAGATGTAAGGTTAGTGTAAGGGTGAAGATTAGAGTTAAGTTTAGAGTTACGGATATTGTTCGTGTTAGTGTTAGGGTTTGGGTTAGTATTAGAATTAGGGCTAGTGTTAGGATTAGATTAGGAATGGTGCTAGGGTTACGATTTGTGTTTGGGTCACGTTTAAGGTTAGCATTATGTTTAGGGTTAGGTTTAGTGTTAGGGTTAGGGTTACGGTTACGGTTAGTGTTAGTGTTAGGGTTAGGGTTAGGCTATGTGTAAGGGTTCTGGATAGGGTTATGTTTAGAGTTAGTGTTAGGGTTATGGTTAGGGTTAGGGTTAGTGTAAGGTTATGGTTCTGGTGAGGTTTAGGGTTATTGTTAGGTTTAGTGTTAGGATTTGTGTTAACGTTAGGGTTAGGATTAGGGATAGGATTAGGGTTATGTTTGTGTATGATTTAGGGTATGGAAAGTGTTAGGATTAGGATAGTATTAGAGTTTTTGTTTGGTTTAGGGTTAAGTATAGATTTACGGTTATGGTTAATGTTAGGGTTAGGGTTACGTTTAGTTTTAGTATTAAGGTTAGTGTTTGGGGGGCTGGGGATGTGGCTCAGCGGTAGCGTGCTCGCCTCGCATGCGTGTGGCCTGGGTTCGATCCTCAGCACCACATACAAACAAAGATGTTGTATCCACCGAAAACTAAAAAATAAATATTAAAATTCTCTCTCTCTCTCCACTACTCTCTCTCTTTAAAAAAAAAAAAAAAAGGTTAGTGTTTGGGTTATTGTTAGTTAGGTTTATGTTTATTGTTAGTGTTACTGTTAGGGTTAGGGTTAATATTAGGTTTAGGGTGAATGATAGGGTTGGGTTTTGGGTTAGGCTTAGTGTTTACGTTAGGTTACGGTTAGTGTTAGGGTTAGTGTTAGTGTTAGGGTTTGGGTTAGGGTTTGTGTTAGGTTTAGGTTTAAGGTTAGGGTTAGGGTTATGGTTAAGTTTTGGATTTGGTTTAGGTTTATGTTTAGGGTTAGGGTTAGGTTAGGTTTAGGGTTTGTGGTAGGGTTTGTGTAAAATTTAGAATTAGGGTAAGGGTTAGGGTTAGCATTTGGGTTAGTGTTAGGTTTAGGGTAAAGTTTAGTTTTAGCGTTAGGGTTAGGGTTAGTGTTAGGTTAGGGTTAGGTTTAGGGTTAAGGTTTGTTTTAGGGTTAGCATTAGGTTAGAATTAGGTTTTTTGTTAGGTTCCTGTTAGGTTTAGTTTTACAGTTACACTCAGGATTCAAGTTAGAGTTAGGGTTAGGTTTAGGTTTAGGGATACTGTTAGGGTTAGGGTTAGGTTTAGAATAAGTGTTAGGTTTCGGGGTAGGGGTAGTATTAGGGTTAGTTTGTTAGTTGGTGTTATGGTTATTATTAGGGTTCAGGTTATGGTTAGGCCTAGTTTTAGGGTTAGTGTTTGAGGTAGGTTTAGTGTTAAGTTTACTATTAGGTTTAGGGTTAGGGTTATGATTTGTTTTGGGTTTAGGGTTAGGGTTACGATTAGGAGAATGGTTGGAGTTTTGCTTAGTGTTAGTGTTAGTGTTAGTGTTAGTGTTAGTGTTAGTATTAGGGTAAGTGTTAGGGTTAGGATTAGGGTTATGGTTAAAGTTAGGTTTAGGCATAGGGTTAGTGTTAGTGTAAGGGTTAGGGTTATAGTTTGTGTTAGGATTAGGGTTAGGTTTAGGGTAAGTTTTAGGGTAAGGTTTAGGGTTAGGTTTAGTGTTAGGATTAATGTTAGGCTTAAGGTTATGGTTAGGGTTAGGGTCAGGATTAGTTTTGGAGTTAGGGTTAGGATTCGGGTTAGTTTTAGGGTTAGTGTTAGGGTTAGGGTTAAGTTTAATGTTAGCATAAGTATTAGGTTTAGAGTTAGGGTTACGGTTAGTGTAAGTATTAGTGTTAGGTTTAGGATTAAGTTTAGTGTAAGGATTAGGGCTATGATTAACTTTAGGGTTAGTGTTAGAGTTAGGCTTAGGTTTGTGTTAAAGTTAGTGTTCGGGTTAGGATTAGATTTATGGTTTCGGTTAGGATTCGGGTTAAGTTTAGGGATACGGTTAGGGTTAGGTTAGGCTTATTGTTAAGGTTAGGGTTTGTGTTAGGTTTAGGATTAGTTTTAGGGTTTTGTTTTGGGATAAGGTTTGTTTTAGAGTTAGGGTTAGGGTTTGTGTTAGCATTAGGTTCAGTTTAGAATTAGGTTTAGTTTTAAGGTAAGGGTTAGGTTTAGGGTTAGTGTTAGAGTTAATTTTAGAGTTAGGGTTTGTGTTAGGATTAGGGTTAAGCTTAGGGTTATTATTTTAGGGTTAGGTTTAGGTTAATGTTTAGGGTTAGGGTTACGGTTAGGATTAGAGTTAGGGGTAGGGTTGCGGTTTGGTTTAGTGTTAGTGTTAGGGTTAGGGTTAACGTTAGGGTTACAGTTAAGTTTTGTCTAAGTGTTAGGGTTAGGATTAGGAATAGGGTTTTTTATGGTTAGGGTTAGGGTTAGTTTTAAGGTAAGGGTTAGGTTTAATTTTAGCCTTAGGGTTAGGTTTAGCGTTAGGGTTAAGGTTAGGTTTAGGGTTAGAGCTAGGATTAGGGTTTTGTTGAGGGTTAGTGTTAGGGTTAAGATTGGGGTTTTTTCGTGTTAGGGTTATGGATAGGTTTCCTGTTAGGGATAGGGTTAGGGTTAGTGTCAGAATTAGGGTTAAGTTTAAGGGTAGTTTAGGTTTAGATTAACGGTTTGGTTTATGTTTTGTGTTAGGGTTAGGGATAGAGTTAGGTTTATGATTAGGGTTACAATTAGGATTTATGTTATGGTTAGTATTAGGGTTAGTGTTAGGTTTAGGATTAGGTTTAGTGTTTGGTTTAGGTTGATTGTTCGTGTTAGATTTATGGTTAGGGTTAGGGTTAGTATTAGAGTTAGGATTAGTGTTAGGGTTGTGATTCGTGTTAGGGTTTGGGTTAAGTTTAGCCTTAGGGTTAGGTTTACTTTTAGGGTTATGATTACGTTTAGTATTAGTGTTAGGTTTATGGTAAGCGTTAGGCTATATGTTAGGGTTCTGGTCAGAGTTAGTGTTAGGTTTAGGGTTAGGTGAAGTGTGAGGATTAGGGTTAGGTATAGTTTTAGGGTTAGTGTTAGGTTTGGGTTATGGTTTGTGTTAGGGTTAGGGTTAGTGTTAGGTTTAGTGTTAGGGGAAAGTTTAGGGGAAGGGTTATTGCTATGGTTAGGGTTAGGTTTAGGGTTAGTGCTATGGTTAGGTTTAGGGTTAAGATTAATGTTGTGATTAGGGATGGGTTCGTGTTAGGGTTAGGGTTAGTGTTATTGTTAGAATTAGTGTTAGGGTTAGGGTTTGTATTATGATTAGGGTAGTGTTAGGGTTAAGGTAGGATTATGGTTTTGATTAGTGTTAGCGTTATATTTACGGTTAGGATTGGGGTTAGGTTTAGGGTTAGGATTAGTGTTAGCTTTGTGTTTAGGGTTTGTTTTAGGGTTAGAGTTAGGGTTAGGATAAGGGTTAGATTTAGGGTTAGGGTTGGGTTAGGGTTAGTGTTAGGTTATGGTTAGGTTTTCGGTAAGTGTTAGAGTTTGGGTTAGGGTTAGGTTAAGTGTTAGGGTTAGAGTTAATGTTACGGTTAGAGTTAGTGCAAGGGATAGGGTTAGGGTTTGTGTAAGTGTTAGGGATAGTGTTAAGTTTAGTGTTAATATTTGGGTTAAGGTTAGGGATTGTTTCAGAGTTAGGGTTAGGGTTAGGTTTATAATTAGTTTTAGGGATAGGGTGAGTGTAAGGGTTACATTAGGGTTAGGTTTAGGTTAGTGTGATATTTATGGTTAGATTAAGGGTTTGTGGTCCGTTTGGGATTAGGGTTAGGGTTACATTTATGGATAGGATTCGGGTTAGTGTTAGGGTTAGGTTAGTGTTAGTGTTAGGGTTAGTGTTAGATATGGGTTAGTGTTAGGGTTATGAAATAGTTATGTTTAGGGTTAGGTTAGATTTAGGGTTAAGTTTTGGGCTAGGGTTTAGTGCTAGGTTAGTGTCAAGGTTATGGTTAGGATTGGTGTTAGGGTTAGATTTAGATTTAGTGTTACGGTTAGGCTTAGTTTTACGGTTAGGATTAGGTTTAGTGTTAAGATTAAAGTTAGGGTTTATGTTAGGGTGAGCGTTACAATTTGTGTTACGATCAGAGTTAGGGTTAGTTTTAGGTTTAGGGTTAGGGTTAGTGTTAGGTTTATGGATAGAGTTATGGTTAAGGTTAGGGATAGATTTAGGGTTAAAGACAGGTTTAGATTTAATGTTAGGGTTTCAAATTGGATATGTGTTAGAGTTAGGGTTAGGTTTAGGGTTAGGCTTAGTGTTATTGTAAGGGTTAGTGTTAGGGTTAGGCTTAGGCTTAGTGTTAGGTTTATTGTTAGGGTTAGGGTTAGAGTTAGGGTTAATGTTATGTTTAGGGTTAGTTATAGGGTATGTTTGGGATGAGGGTTAGTGTTAGGGTGAGGTTAGTGTTAGCGTTAGGGTTAGTCTTAAGGTTAGGTTTAGTGTTAGGGTTATGAAATAGTAATGTTTCGGGTTAGGTTAAATTTAGCGTTAAGGTTTGGGTTAGGGTTTGTGTTTTGGTTAGGTTTAGTGTTAGGTTTAAGTTACGGTTAGGGTTAGGGTTAGGGTTAGAGTTAGGGATAGTGTTCAGTTTAATGTCAGGGTTAGTTTTAGAATTAGGGTTAGTGTTAGGCTTAGGCTATGCGTTAGTGTTCTGGTTAGGGTTGCATTTAATGTTACTGTTAGTATTGAGGTTAGGATTAGAGAAAGTGTTACATTTACGATTAGGTTTAGGGTTAGATTCAGGTTTATGTTTAGGTTTTGTGTTAGGGTTTGGGTTAGGTTTAGAGTTAGGTTTAGGGTTAGGGTTTGTGTTAGGGTTAGGTTAGTGTTAGGGTTAGGATTTGTGTTAGGATTAAGGTTAGATTATGGGTAAGATTTGTGTTAGGGTTAGGGATAGAATTAGGGTTAAGGTTACGGTTACCTTTAGAATTAGAGTTAGAGTTATGGTTAGGGTGATATTTAGGTTTAGTGTTTGAGATAGGGTGAGGATTAGTGTTAGGTTTAAGATTTGTGTTAGGTTTAGCTTAGGATTAGGGTTAGGGTTATTATTAGGCTTAGGGTTAGGCTTAGGTTTAGTGATAGGTTTAGGGTTAGGGTTAGGGTTAGGGTTAGGGTTTTTGTTATGTTTAGGGATAGGATTAGGGTTACGTTTAGGGTTATGTTTAGGATTAGCATTAGATTTAGGGTTGGGGTTTCAGTTAGTGTTATGGTTACGGCAAAGTTTAGGGTTAGTGTTTGGGTTAGGGTTAGCATTTGTGTTAGTGTTAGTGTTTGGTTTAGGTTTAGAGTTAGTGTTAAGGTTAGGCTTAGGGTTAGTGTTAGGGTTAGGGTTAGGTTTATGGTAAGTGTTAGGTTTAGGGTTAGGATATGGGTTAGGTGAGGTTTAGGGTTATGGTTTGTGTTAGGGTTTGTGTTATGATTAGATAAGGTTTAGTGATATGTTTAGTGTTAGGGTTAGAGTTAGGTTAAGTGTTAAGGTTAGGGTTAGTTTTAGTATTAGTGTTAGTGTTAGGGTTAGGGTTAGTTTTAAGGTTAGGATTAGGTCAGGGTTAGTGTTTGTGTTAGGCTTCGGGTTAGGTTAGGTTTAGGATTTGTGTTAGGATTAGGGTTAGGGTTTGGGTTAGGGTTATTGTTATGGATAGTATTAAGTTTAGAGTTATGTTTAGGGTGATGGTTAGGTTTAGTGTAAGGTTTAGGTTTAGTGTTAGGTTTAGGCTTATGGTTAGGGGTAGGGTTATGGTTATTATTATCATTAAGGTTATGCTTAGGCTGTGTTAGGGTTAGTGTTATTGTTAGAGTGAGGTTAAGGGTTAGTGTTAATGTTAGGGTTAGGTTTAGGGTTAGTGATTGTGTTTCGTTTAGGGTTATGGTTACCATCAAGATTAGAGTTGCAGTTAGGTATAGTGTTAGGTATTGGTTACAGGTTTGGGTTAGTGTTAGAGTTAGGGTTAGGGTTAGGGTTAGCGTTAGCATTATTTTAGGGTTAGGCTTAGGGTTAGATTAGGGACACTGTTATGGTTAGAGTTAGGGTTAGGGTTAGAGATAGAGTTAGTGTTAGGGCTAAGTTTAGGGTTGGGGTTAGAGTTAAATTTTGT
The DNA here is from genome assembly GCF_047511675.1 of Marmota flaviventris. Classification (NCBI taxonomy): domain Eukaryota; kingdom Metazoa; phylum Chordata; class Mammalia; order Rodentia; family Sciuridae; genus Marmota; species Marmota flaviventris. The sequence goes on from NW_027287697.1 coordinate 566,278, forward strand.
GTTAGGATTAGGGTTAGGTTTAGGTTTATGTTTTGTTTTAACATTAGGGTTAGTTTTAGGGATAAGTTTAGGTTTCCGATTAGATTTAGTGTTAGGGTTAGTGTTGATTTTTTGTTAGTTTTAGGGCTAGGGTTAGGGTTAGTGTTAATGTTAGGCTTAGGGTTAAGGTTTCTCTAAGGGTTAGGATTAGGTTTAGGATTACATTTTAATTTAGAATTAGTATAGGTATAGGGTAGGGTTAGGATTACAGTTAAGTTTAGGTTTAGGATTAGGATTAGGGTTATGGCTAGTGTGAGGGCTAAGTTTAGGTTTAGTGTTAGGGTTCAGGTTAGGGTTAAGGATAGTGTTAGGTTTTGGCTTAGTGTTCTGGTTAACTTTAGGGTTAGGGTTATTGTTATAATTTGGATTAGGATAAGGGTTAGTTTAGGTTTACGGTTAAGGTTTTTGTTAGGGTTTGTATTAGGGTTAGGGTTACGGTTAGGGTTATGATTAGGGTTAGGGTTAGTTTTAATGTTAGTGTTAGGGTTAGGATTAGGTTTAGTGTTAGGTTAGGTTTAGAATTAGTGTTAGGTTTAGGGTTATGAAAAGTATTAAGATTAAGTTTAGGTTTAGGGTTAGTGTTAGGGTTAGGGTTAGTGTTAGTGTTAGGTATAGGTTTAGGCGTAGGGTTAGAGTTAGGGTTAGAGTTAGGTTATAGGTTAGTGTTAGAGTTAGGGTTATGGTTAAAATTAGGGTTATGATTAGGATTAGCGTTAGGGTTAGGGTTAGGGTTAGACATAGTTTTAGGGTTAGTGTTAGGGTTAGGGTTAGTGTTAGGGTTAGGTTTAGTGTTAGGGTTAGTGTTTTGGTCAGGGTTAGGGTTAGGGTTTGTTTTAGGTTTAGGTTTAGGGTTACGTTTAGGGTTACTTTTAGGATTATCAATAGAGTTAGGTTTGGACTTTTAGTTAGTGTTAGTGTTAGGGTTAAGGATAGTTTTAATTTTAGGGTTAGGTTTAGTGTTTGTGATATGTTTAGGGTTAGGTTTAGAGTTAGAGTTAAGGTTAGGGTTAGGGATAGTGTTAGGCTAAGTGTTAGGGTTAGAGTTAGTGTTAGTGTTAGGGATAGGGTTAGTGTAAGTGTTAGGGTGAGGGTTTGTATTATGTTTAGGGTTAGGTTTATGGTTAGTTTTAGTTTAAGGGTTTGGGTTAGTGTTAGAGTTAGTGTTAGGTTTAATGTTGCGGTTAGGGTTAGGGTTAGGATTAGTTTTAAAATTTGGGTTATGTTTATTGTTAGTGTTAGGTTTACTTTTAGGGTTATGGTTATTGTTTGTCTTAGGTTTAGGGTTAGTGTTAGGGTTTTTGTTAGAGATAGGGTTAGGTTAGTTTTAGGGTTACAAATAGAATTAGTGTTAGAGTTAGTATTAGTTTTGTTGTTAGTATTACTCTTAGGGTTAGGGTCAGGCTTAGTTTTACGTTTAGTTTTAGGGTTAAACTTTGTGTTAGGTTTAGTGTTAGGGTTAGGATTAGTGTTAGGGTTAGTGTTAGGGTTAGGATTAGTGTTAGGGTTAGTGTTAGGGTTAGGATTAGTGTTAGGGTTAGTGTTAATTTTAATGTTAGGGTTATGGTTAGGGTTATTGTAGAGTTAGTGTTAGGATTAGTGTTACGATTAGTGTTAGGGTTAGAATTAAGTTTAGAGTTAGGTTTAGGGTTAATGTTAGGTTTAGGGTCAGGTTCAGTGTTAGTTTTATGGTCATGGTTAGGCTATGTTTTAGGGTTCTGGTTAGGTTTCCGGTTAGATTTATCGTTAGGGTTAGGGTTCATCTTAGGGTTAGAGTAAGGGTTACATTTAGGGTTAGGTTTAGGCTTAGTTTTAGGTTTAGGGTTACAGTTTGTGTTAGGGTTAATGTTTGTGTATGGGTAGATTAGGGTTAATGTTAGGGTTTGTGATAGGGTTAGTGTTTGGTTAAGTGTAGGGTTTGTGTTAGGTGTAGGGTTAGCGTTAAAGTTATGGTTATGGTTATGGTTAAGGTTAGCTTTAGTGTTATGGTTGGAGTTAGGGTTAGGTTTTGTGTTAGTTTTTAGGTTTAGCATTAAGCTTGGTGTGATGGTTAGGGTTAGTGTTAGGGTAAAGCTTAGTGTAGGTTTAGGTTTAGGGTTTGGGTTGGAGTTAGTATTAGGTTTAGGTTTAGTTTAAGGTTAGTATTATGTTTAGGGTTAGGCTTTGTTTTAGGGTTAGAGTTAGGGTGAGGTTTAGGGTTAGTTTTAGTTTCATATTTAGGGTAAGCGTTAGGGTTAGTGAAAGGGTTAGGGTTAGGTTTAGGTTTAGTGTTAGATTTAGGGTTAGGGTTAGGCTAAGTTTTAGGGTTAGGGTTAAGTTTATGATCAGACTTAGTGTTAGGACTAGGATTAGGGTTAGGGTTAGTATAAGGGTTGGGGTTAGGTTAGGTTTAGGTTCGTGTTAGAGTTATGGTAATGTTTTGTTTTAAGGTTAGGGTTATGGTTAGGATTAGAATTAGTTTTAGGGTTAGAGTTATTGTAAAGATTAGAGTTAGGGTTAGGATTTTGATTTTCAGTTAGGATGCGGGTTGTATTTAGGGTTAACGTTAGGTTAGGGTCAGGGATATGGTTAGGGTTTGTGTTAGGGTTAGATTTCCAGTTAGGGTTATGGTTACGTTAGTGTTAGGTTTAGGTTTAGTGTTATTGTTAGGGTTCATGTTATGTTTACAGTGAGGATTTCTGTTAGGGTTAGGGATAGGGTTAGGGTTTTGGTTTCGGTTAGGATTCGGGTTAGGGTTAGGTTAGGGTAAGTGTTATAGTTAGGGTTTATTTTAGGGTTAGATTTGCAGTTAGGGTTAGATTTAGGGTTAGTTTTAGGTTTAAGGGTTAGGGTCAGGTTTAGCTTTTGTGTTAGGTTTAGACTTAGGATTTGTTTAAGGTTAGGGATAAGTTTTGGGTTAGAATTGATTTTCGGGTTAGGGTTTCTGTAAAGGTTAGTGTTAGGTTTAGGGTCAGGGATTGTGTTTGTGTTAGATCTAGGTTTAGGGTTACCGTCATGGTTAGGATTCAGGTTAGGATTAGGGTTGGGGTTAAGGTTAGTGCTAGGGAAATTTTTAGGGTTAAAAACATTTTTAGTCTTAGTGTTAGGGTTATGAATAGGATAAGGGTTAGAGTTAGAGTTAGGGTTATATTTAGGGATTTTTTTTGGATTAGTGTCAGGTTTAGTGTAAAGGTTACGTTTAGGTTAGGTTAGTGTTAGGATTAAAGTTAGGTTTAGGTTAGTGTAAATGTTAGGGTTAGAATTAAGGTTAGTGTGAAGGTTAGGGTTAGGGATAGGATTAGTGTAATGGTTATGGTTAGGTTTAGGGATAGTATTAGTGTAATGTTATGGTTAGGGTTAGGGTTATGCTTAGGGTTAGTGTTACAGTTAGTGTTAGGGTTTGTGTTAAGGTTAGAGCTAGGTTTAGTGTTAGGTTTAGGGTTAGGATTACTGTTAGGGTTTTGGTTAATGTTAGGGTTACAGTAATTGGTAGTGTTAGGGTTAGGGTTGGGTTAGAGTTAGGGTTAGGGTTATTATTAGGTATAGGGTTATGGTTATGCTTATGGTTAAGGTGAGGTTATGCTTAGGGTTACTTTTAGAGTTAGTGTTAAGGTAAAGGTTAGGGTTAAGATTAGTATTAGGGTTATGTTCGTTTTGGTTTAGGGCTATGTTTAAGCTTAGGGTTATGGTTAGTGTTAGTGTTAGGTGTAGAGTTAGTGTTAGGGTTGGGGTTATTGTTTGGATTAGGTTAAATGTTAGTGTTTGGGTTACGATTAGGGTTAGAGTTAGTGTTTGGGTTAGGTTTGGATTTAGTGTTAGTGTAAGGTGTAGAGTTAGGGTTAGGTTTAGGTTTAGGGTTATTGTTAGGACTAGGGTTAGGTTTTATGTTAAGGTTAGGATAGGATTAGGGTTACAGTTAATTTTAGGGTTAGGATTAGGTTTTGGGTTAGCATTGGGAATTGGGTTAGTGTTAGGGTTAGGTTTAGATTTATGGTTTGTGTTATGGTTAGAATTAGAATTACGGTTATGGTTTAGTGTTAGTTTTAGAGTTATTTTTACAGTTAGGTTTAGGTTATTCTTAGGGTTAGGGGTAGGTTTACATTTAGGTTACAGTTATGATTAGTTAGTGATACTGTTTGAGTTAGATTAGGGTTAGAGTTGTGGTTAGGCTTAGTGTTAGGGTTAGTTTTACGGTGTAGGGTATTTGTTAGGGTTTGGCGTGTTACAGTTAGATTAGGTTAGGGTAAATTTTAGGGTTAGGGTTAAGGTACGTTAGAGTTAGTGTTAGGGTTAGGGTTAGGGTTAAGGTTAGTGTAAGGGTTAGGTTTAGGGTTAGGTTTAGGGTTAGTTTCAGGGTTATTGTTAGGGTTAGTTTTGGTCTAGGGTAAGTTTTAGAGTTAGGGTAGGGTTAGGGTAAGTGTTAGGGTTAGGGTAAGATTAGGTTTAGGTTTAGGGTTAGGGTTGGGGTTTTGGGTTAGTGTTAGGGTGAGGGTTAGGGTTAGTGTTAGGTTAGATTTAGGATTTGTGTTATGGTTAGAATTAGGGTTCAGTTTATGGTTAGAGTTAGTTCTAGAGTTATTTTTAGGGTTAGGTTTTGCATTATCTAGGTTAGGTTTAGGTTCAGGGTAAGTTAAAGAGTTAGGATTAGGTTTAGGGTAAGTGTTAGTGTTAGTGTTAAGGTTAAGGTTAGAGTTAGTTTTAATAATTAGTGTTACTTTTAAGGTTAGTGTAAGGCTTAGGGTTATGTTTAGGGTTAGTTTTAGTGTTATTGTTAGGACTAGGTTTAGATTTAGGGTAAGTGTTAGAGTAGGGTTAGGGTTAGGATAAGTGATAGGGTAGGGTTAAGGTTAAGTTTAGAGTTAGTGTTAGGGTTAAGGTTAGGATTAGGGTTAGTGTAAGGTTTAGGGTTCAGGATAGCATTAGGGATAGGTTAGGGTTAGAGTTAGGGTTAGGTATAAGTTTAAGTTTAGTGTTAGGGATCAAATTATGGTTAGGGTTAGGTTAGGGTTACATTTGTTGTTAGGATTAGTGTAGTGTTAGTGTTAAAGATAGGTTTTGGTTTAAGGTTAGTTTTATAGTTAGTGTTATGATTAGGTTAAGGGTTTGAGTTAGGTTAGGGTTAAGGTTAGGTTTAGATTAAAGTTACTGTTATGGTTAGATTTAGGTTTAAGTTAGGGTTAGGCTTAGGGTTAGGGTTAGGATTAGGTTTAGTGTTATGCTTAGGCTTAGGGTTTGTTTTAAGGTTGATTAGGTTTAGGGTTAGAATTAGTGTTAGGTTTAGGGTTAGGGTTAGGTTTAGGGTTAGGGTTAGGTTTAGGGTTAGTGTTAGAATTAGGGTTAGGGTTTTTGTTGGGTTAGGCTTAGGGTTAGTGTTAAAATTATGTTTAGGATTCAAAATAGGCTTATGGTTTGGGTTAGGTTAGGGTCAGGATTATGGTAAGGGTTTCTGTTAAGATTTTTTTTAGGGTTCGGGTTAGTGTTAAGTTTAGTGTTAGAGTTAGGGTTAGGATTAGGGTAAGTGTTAAGCTGAGGGGTAGGGTTAGGTTTAGGGTTAATGTTAGGTTTAGGGTTAGGACTAGTTTTATATTTAGGGATTGTGTTAGGGTTAAAAATAGATATAGGGATAGTGTTAGGATTAGGAATACAATAAGTGTTAGAGTTAGGATTAGGTTTAGGTCTAAGGTAAATATTATTCTTTGAGTTAGAGTTAGGGTTAGGTTTGGGGTTAGGCTTAGTGTTCGGGTTAGTGCTAGGGTTAGGGTAATGTTAGGATTAGGGTTAGGGTTAGGGATAGGATTACTTTTGGGGTTTGGATTAGTGTTAAGTTTTAGGGTTAGAGTTAGTGTAAGTTTAGGTTTAGGTTTAGATTTATGATTAGGGTTAGGGTTAGGGTTTGCTTTAGGGTTAGGTTTAGGGTGAGGGTTAGTGTTAGGGTAAGGGTTAGTGTAAGGGTTAGGGTTAAGGTTAGGTGTAGAATTAGTATTAGTGTTAGAGTTAGGGTTTGTTTTAGGGTTAGGGTTAGGTTTAGGTTTATATTTATGTTTAGGATTTGGATTAGAGTATGGGTAGGGTTTGGTTTAATGTTAGGTATAGGGTTAGGGTTAGAGTTAGGGTTGACCTTATTTTTAGGGTTAGGTTTATGTTCGGGTTAGGGTTAGTTTTAGTGTTAGGGTTACAGTAGGGTTAAGGATAGAATTAATGTCAGATTTACTCATAGAATTAGCATTAGGGTTAGGATTGGGGTTTAGTTTAGTGTTATCATTAGGGTAAGTTTTAGTTTTACTGTTAGGGTAGGTTTGGGTTAGGGTTTGGCTTAGATTCAAAGTTAAGTTTAGTGTTAGGGATAGTGTTCAGGTTACTCTTAGGGTTAGGGTTAGGTTTAGGGTAAGTGTTAGGGTTATGGTTAGGGTTAGGGTAAGGTTAGCATTAGGATTAGGGTGAAAGTTTGATTTAGTGTTAGTGTTAGGGTAAGGATTAGAGTTACTGTAAGTGTTAGGGTTAGGTTTTGTATTAGGTTTAAGGTTAGGTTTGGGGTTGGTTTTAGGGTAAGGGTTAGGCTTAGCATTAGGGTTAGGGATGGTTTAATTTTAGGGTTATGGTTATGGTTGGGTTAGGGTTAATTTTAGAGTTAGGGTTAGTGTAAGGGTTAGTGTTAGGGTTAGGGTTAGTGTTTGTGTTAGGGTTATGGTTAGTGTTAGGGCTACAAATAGGATTAGGTTAGAGTTATGGTTAGGGTTATTGTTAATATTACTGTTAGTGTTAGGGTTTGGGGTAGGCTTAGGGTTAGGTTTAGTGTTAGGGGTAGGGGTAGGGTTAATGTTAGGTTTAGGGTTAGGGTTAGGGTTAGTGATAGGTTTAGGATTGGATCTAGTGTTAGAGTTAGGGTTAGGTTAGGGTAGTGTTTGGGTTAGGGTTAGGGTTAGTGTTAGGGTTAGGTTTAGCGTTTTCGTTAGTTTTAGAGTTTTGGTTAGGGTTAGTGTTAGGGTTAGGGTTACAAATATGGTTAGAATTAAGGTTAGTGTTAGGTTTAGTGTTAGGTTTAGTTTTAGGGTTAGTGTTAGAGTTAGGGTTCGATATAGTGTTAGGGTTAAAGTTAGGTTTAGGGTTAGTAGTAGGGTAGGGTTAGTGTGGGGTTTAGGTTTAGGTTTATGGTTCATGTTAAAGTTAGGTTTAGGGTTAAGTTTAGCGTTGGGGTTAGGGCTAGAGTAGGTTTAAGGTAAGTGTTAGGGTTAGGGTTAGGTTTAGGGTTATGGTTAGTGTTAGTGTTAGGATTAAGTTAGGGTTAGGGTTAGAGTTAGGTTTAGGGTTAGGCTGAGTTTTAGGTTTAGTGTTAGTGTTACCATTAGATTTAGTGTTTGGTTTAGGGTTAGATTGAGAATTAGTGTTAGGGTTGGGATTAGGTTTAGTGTTAGTGTTAGGTTTAGGTTAGGGTTAGTGTTAGGCTTAGGTTAGGTAACAGTTATGGTTTGTGTTAGCATTAGTCTTAGGGTTATGTTTACGGTTATGGTTAGGATTAGGGTGAGGGTTATGGTTAGGTATTTTTAGTTTTGTTGTTAGGATTAGGATTAAGGTTAGGGTTAGAGTTAGGTTTAAGCTTAGGGTTACGTATAGGTTTAGGGTTAGGTTTAATGTTATTATTATGGTTAGTCTTATACTTAGGGTTAGTGGTAGAATTAGTGTTACTGTTAGGTTTAGGGTTAGGTCTAGGGATAGGGTTAGGTTTAGGGATTGTGTTAAGTTTAGGGTTAGGATTACCATTAAGTTTAGGTTTACAGTTAGGTATAGCATTAGGTTTAGGGTTGGGGTTTGGCTTAGTTCTAGAGTTAGGGTTAGGGTTACTCTTAGTGTTTGGGTTAGGGTCAGTGTTTGTGTTAGTTTTAGATTTAGAGTCAGATTTAGTGTTAGGCTTTGGCTTAGGGTTAAAGTTAGGGTGAGGGTTAAGGTCAGGTTTAGGGTTTGTGTTAGGGGTTAGGGTTAGGATTATGGTAAGTGTTATGGTTAGGGTTAGTGTTAGGGTTAGGTTTAACGTTAGGGTTAGGGTAAGTTTTAGGTTTAGGTTATGGTTACTCTTAAATTTAGTGATAGTTTTAGGGTTAGGGTTAGTGTAATTGTAAAGATTAGGGTTAGGGTTTGGTTAAGGTTTAGTATTAGGTTTAGGGTGAGGATTTGTGTTAATGTTAGGGTTAGGGTTAAAGTTAGTTTTATGGTTACGTTTAGGATTGGTGTTAGGGTTATGATTCGTGTTAGGGTTAGGGTTAGGGTAAGGGTTAGGGAGAGTGTTAGTTTTAGGGTTAGGGTTAGGTTTAGCTATGTGTTAGGGTTCTGGTTATGGTTACCGTTAGAGTTAGGGTTAGGTTTAGGGTTATTGTAGGTTTATGGATAAGGTTAGATTTAGGGTTAGTGTTAGGTTTAGGTTTAGGGTTTGTGCTAATATTAAGGTTAGGTTTAGGGTTAGGTTTATGGTTTTGGTTAGGATTCGGGTTAAGTTTAGTGATAGGTTTAGGGTGAGGTTAGGGTCAGGGTTAGGGTTTGTGTTAGGTTTAGATTTTGTGTTATTGTTAGGGTTAGTGTTAGGGTTAGGGTTAGGTTTTGGGTTAAGGTTAATTTTAGAGTTAGGGTTAGGTTTAGGTTTAACATGAGGTTTGGGTTAGTGTTTAGGTTAGGTTAGGTTTACTTTTATGGTTAGGATTAGGGTTTGTTTTAGGGTTAGGAAAAATGTTAGGGTTAGAGTTAGGTTTAGGGTTAGGGTGAGGGTTAGTGTTAGGGTAGGGTTGGATTAGTGTTAGGGTTTGTGTTAAAATTAGGGTTAGAGTTGAGGTTAGGGTTTGTTTTAGGTTTATGTTTATGTTTAGGGTTATGGTTAGAGTTAGTGTTAGATTTAGTGTTGAAGTTAGTGTTAGGGTTAGTGTTATGGTTACTGTTAGATTAGGGTCATGTTTAGTGTTACGTTTAGGGTTAAGGTTGTGTTTAGAGTTAGGGTTAGTGTTAGTGGTAGGTTAGAATTAGTGTTAGTGTTAGGGGTATTGTATGGGTTAGGGTTCTGTTTAGGGTTACTGTTACAGTAAGTGTTAGGATTATTGTTATGGTTTATGCTTAGGGTTAGGGTTAGGTTTAGTTTTTGTTTGAGGCTTAGGTTTAGGGTAGGGTTAAGTTTATTGTTAGGTTTAGGATTAGCATTAGAGTTAGTATTGGAGTTTGGGTCAGTGTTAGGATTAGGGATAGGTTTAGGGTTAGTGTTAGGGTTAAAATTAAAATTTGTGTTAGGCTTAGAGTTAGGGTTAGGATTTTGGCTAGGGTTAGTTTAAAGTTAATTTTAGGGTTATGGTTAGGGTTCGTTTTGGGGTTTGGGTTAAGGTTATGGTTATAATTATGTTAGGTTAGGGTTAATTTTAGGGTTAGTGTAAGAGTTATGATTACGGTTATGTTTAGTGTTACTGTTAGTGTTAGGGTTGGGCTTTGTTTTAGGGTCACAGTTAAGGTTAGGATTAGAATTCATGTAAGGTTTAGGGTTAATGTAAGGGTTAGGGTTAGAGTTAGTTTTAGTTTTAGGGTTTGTATTAGGATTATGGTTTGGGTTAGGATTATGGTTACATTTAGTATTCGGGTTGGGTTTATGGTTAGTGTTACCTTAGGGTTAGTGTTAGGGTTAGTTTTAGTGTTACGATTAGGGTTAGTGTTAGGCTAAGGTAAGGGTTAGTGTAGGCTTTGGTTAGGTTTAAGTTTATGTTTTGGGTTAGGGTTTGTGTTAGTGTTAGTTTTAGTGCTTGGGTTAGTTTCACAGTTCGGGTTCAGGTTAGGGTTAGAGTTACGGTTAGTTTTAGGTTTATGGTGAGTGTTTTTTGTTAAGGTTAGGATTAGGGTTAGGGTTAGGTTTATTGTTAAGGTTAAAGTTAGGTTTAGGTTTAGTGTAAGGGTAGGGTTAATGTGGGGGTTAGAGTTAGGGTTAGGGTTAGTGTTATTATTAGGTCTAGGGTTCCTTTTAGGAATAGAGTTAGGGTTAGGGGTAAGGTAAGTGTTAGGTTTAGGTTAGGGTTAGTGTAAGGGTTAGGGTTAAGGTTAGGATTAGGGTAAGTGTTATGTTTTGGGTTAGGTTTATGGTTAGAATTAATTTTACGGTTAGGATAAGGATTAGAGTTAATGTAAGGATTAGGTTACTGTAAGGATTAGGTTAGTGTTAGGGATACTAGGTTAGTGTTAGAGTTAGGATTAGGTTTTGTGTTAACATTAGGGTTAGGGTTAGGGTTAATTTTATGGTTTCAGTTAGGATCAGGTTAAGTTTTGGGATAAGGTTAGGGTTAGGTTAGGGTTAGTGTAGGGGTAGAGTTTTATGTTAGGTTTAGATTTTGTTTATAGGGTTATGGTTAGTGTTAGGTTATGGTATGTTTGGGTTAAGGTTAGTTGTAGAGTTAGGCTTAGGGTTAATGTTAGTGTTAGGGTTTAGGTTAGGTAGGGTTAGAGTTATGGTAGAGTTGGGGCTTGTGTTAGGCTTAAGGATAGTGTTAGAGTTAGAGGTTTGTTTAGGGTTAGAGTTAGGGTTAGTGTTAGGTTTAGGGTTAGATTTATAGTTATGGTTTGGGTTAGGATTGAGTTTAGGGTTAAGGTTAGGAATATTTTTAAGGTTAGGATTAGTGTTAGGGTTACAATTTGTGTTAGGGTTAGGGTTAAGTTTAGCGTTAGGCTTAGGGTTGGTGGCAGGTTTGGGTTAGTTTAGTTTAGTGTTACTCTTAGGGTTAGGTTTTGGCTATGTGTTAGTGTTCTGGTTAGGGTTAGGGTTAGAGTTAGTTTTAGGTTTAGGGTTAGGTTTAGGTTTAGTATAAGGGTTAGAGTTAAGGTTAGATTTAGAGTTAGTGTTAGGTTATGGTTAGGGTTTGTGTTAGGGTTAGGGTTAAGTTTAGTTTAAGGATTAGGATTAGGTTTAGTGTTAAGGATACATTTAAATTTAGGTTTAGGGCTGCGTTTAGGTTTTTGTTTAGTTTTATTGTTAGTGTTTATGTTAGGGTTAGGGTAAGGGTTAGGACTAGGGTTAGGGTTAGGGTTAGGGTTAGAATAATGGTTAAATTAGGGTTAGGTTTAGAGTTAATGTTAGGTTTTAGGGTTACGGTTTGTGTTAGGATTAGATTTAGTTTTAGGGTT